>NC_058130.1:556952311-557120680 GCF_016433145.1 Gracilinanus agilis | reverse complement strand
ACCCTTTCTCTATGATGTATTTTTTAATGATGGCTTTCAGGTAGTTCAATAATTCTTAAACTGTTTCTCTTGGACCTATTTTTGAGGTTATTTGTTTTTCTGATGAGATATTACATAATTCTATTTTTTTCCATTCTTTTGATTTTCTTTATTGGTTTTTGTCTCATGAAGTCATTAGCTTTGACTTGCCCAATTCTAATTTTTAAAAAATATTTTCTTCATTGAATTTTTGAACCTCTTTTTCCATTTGGTCAATTCTACTTATTAAAGTGTTGTTTTCTTCTTGGATCACTTTGATTTTTTTTTTTCCTATTTTTCCTCTGCCTCTCTTATTTGACTTTTGATCTCTTCCTTTTCCTGATCTCAATTCCTGATTTTCTTTGAAGTTTTGCACAAAGTTGCTTTAATCTTACCATCTCCTTTCTGAGTTTGTGCCTTGCTCTTCTTTGTCTCCATAATAAGTTTCTACAAGTAGGGTTTCTTTGGGTTTTTTAAAGATTTTTCACTCATTTTCCTAGCTTTTTCCTTGACTATTATTTTTATCTTAAAGGTAGGCACTGTTCTTAGGGTAGAGGCAGCACTCTCTTAAAATTCAGGTTCTTCTTGCTACTACCCTCATATATAGTTTTGGGTTTCTTCAAGTTTTAGCGCGTCCAAGGTGATATGATGGCCTGTGGGTTGGGAGCTCTGAAAATCATGTCCCACTGCTCCAGAGGCTGCTGATGACTTGAAGGGCTCAGAGCACTGTGATCTACCTTGTGGTTGCACTCATGACCTTACCTCAGGCTTGAGCAGATGCTCTAAGCCTCCCAATGGGCTTAAAATGGCCATATGTATCATGGACTGCCTTGTTCAGGAATTTGGGTCCCTACTACAGATTTGGGCAAAGACTCTGGGCCTCCTCTAAGGTTTGCACAAGTCAGGCACACCATAGACTACCTCATTGCAGGCTTGCTCTTGGGCTTGGAGCTTCAAGGGGGTGCTCTGCTATTGCTTTGGCACAGCTTTCAGTCTTGAAGTTGACTTGGGTTCACATTAAGGACAGTGAGGAAAAGTAGGGGAGTTTAGGAAGGTTTACTGTTGGCTCAAGCAGGTAATCCTTTGTATGGCCTTGCTGCAAGTTGGGGGGAGACTTGCTTTAGCCCTCAGACCCCAGTGAAACAGACCCTCTTTGCCTCTCTTCAAAGTTGTTTTATGCAGGAATTTTATTTCACTCTGTCCCCTTGTTGGTTTGATCATTCCAATATTCCTTTTAGAGCATTTTTTAAGCTTGGTTGGAGGGGCTTCTCAGAGAGCTTCAAGCTATCCATGCCTCCACTTCACCATCTTAGCTCTGCCTCCTTGCACATTTGTATTTAACTTTTTATGTTTGGATTTTTGTTTTTAGGATTCTTTGCGCTTCAAAGTTTCTACACAATTCTGGTCTTTTCAAATGGAATGCTTGGATGTTCTCTATTTCATTAAAGATTCTTCTTTTTTTACCCTGTAGAAGGACATTCAGTTTTGATGATAAGTTATGCTTGATGATAAATATATTATTTTTCTTCTGGAATAGTGTACTAAGAATTCCCAATTCTTTTTTAGTGATAGCTGCAAAGTCTTATGTAATTATAACTATATCTCCTCTGTACTTGAACTCTTTCTTTTGGTCATTTGCAAAATTTTTCTTTGACCCGGATACTCTGGATTTTGACTGTAATATTCCTGGGCATTTTCCTCTGTGTAGTTTCTTTCTGGAAACGATAAATGGATGATTTCTATTTTTACTTTGTCCTTTGTCTCTGATAGAATTATTTCCCTTAACAACTTCTGGAAATATGATATCCAGGGTCATTTTTGGTCATGTTTGTGAAGTAGTTCAGAGATTCTTAAATTATCTTTCATTAATTTGTTTTCTAGGCTTTTTGTTATTGATATAAGATATATTGTATATTCTTTGGTTTTTTTCATCTTTGATTTTTAAAAATATTTCTCACTATTTCATAGAATAACTTCCATTTGGAACATCCAATTTTTTTTTTTTACTTGGGTAAGATTTCATGTACCTTGAGGGCTAAATTTTTAGTTTTGCTTTCAAAGATTTCCTTTGGATCTCTTATGTCTTTTCCAATTCTTTCCTATATAGCTCTCATTTCATTTATATTATTTTAAACCCTTTTAAAACTCTTGTTTCATTTCTCTTAGAAATTATAGTTGATCTTACAGTAAAGCTGTGTTTTCTCTGGTTTTATTCATATATTAAATTTACTCTTTAGATAGTCACCCCTATACTCCCTATACTTGTTTACTTATTCTACCAAAGTGCTTTTTGAATTGAGACTTTGAAACAAGTCTTGTGAATGTCTAAAGGGAATGTTAAATTCTCTTTTTGCTAAAATTTCCTTTGGGGTTGCTTAGATTCCCCTTTGGCTAAAAAAATAACCATGTGTGGTGTTAGTCTGTATTATTGAAAGTCTAACATTTATCAGATTTTTTTACAAATGAACTTCTATGTTATTTGGTTCCAGGTTTTCTTGTTCAGTTGTTTTTAGTCATGTCTGATTCTAAGTAATCCTATTTGGTGTTTTCTTGTCAAAGATACTAGAGTAGTTTGCCATTTCCTCATCCAGCTCATTTTGCAGATGAGAAAATGAAGGCAAATAGAAGTTACGTGACTTTCCCAGGGCCACATAGCTAGTAAGTGGCTAAGGCCAGATTTGAATTCAGGTCTTCCTAACTCCAGTCTTGGCACTGCACCATTTAGCTAATCTATATATGTATATACATCCATACCCACAAACACACACAGATCAATTATTTTAATGCCACCACAATTAGACTATGAGCTCCTTGAGGGTAGCAGACATATTTTTATTTGTTTGTATCCCCATTGCTTAGCACAGTGTCTGGCATATAGTGAGTACTTGATAAATGCTTGTTAACAGATTGACTATTTGAGTTCCTTTGTTTATAAAATAAAGAAATTAATGCTTATATCAATACTTTTACTACCTACTTCAAGAGGCTATTGTGAAAAAAAAAAACCTTAAAAATACTATAGGAATATGAATGACCACTCCATTCAAGTGAATTAATTTTTTTTTAAAGACCACATCTCCCTATTTCACCCACAATGGAAGTACAGGAACTACTCATGGAGTTAATCCCTTCATTGCTCATTACAAAAGCTTTGACTTGCTCTCTCAAGGTCCAGAGCCAAGTGATGATGGGATTAATCCTACCCTGCCTATTTTTAGATTTAATTACCAAAAATGTAAACACCCCACTTACATTTGAGTGGGGGAGGTCTGTGACCCACATGTGCAAGAGTGGATGATGAATCAGAATCAACTGACTGCCCCCTGGGCAGTCCTAAGCAAAGCCTTTGTTGTGATCGGTGCACATAGAGGAATGTACAGGAAGTGATGCAAAAGAAGAGCCTATAAAAGGGAGTGACAACTTCCTGTGGGACTTACTTCCTCTTCTCTTTGGCCTTGAACTGGATCTGGAGGAGCTCTGGCTGAGACCTTGGACTGCTTTATACTTCTCCTTAGAACTACACATGGGTGAGTGAAGGCTGGCTCCCTTAGCTTCCCTGGAAGTACTAGCCTCTGGAGGGGCCCCTTATTGGGAGGAGGCCTTGTGGCTAAACCCTTGTTAATTGGCTTTTTGGCTCTCTGGCTGGGACCTCTTGAGCCTTGCCAGAGTAAAGCCAAGACTTGAACATATAATTTAGTTCGTTAAGCTAGATCTCTTACTCTGCCCTCTTTTCATTTCTCTACTTTCACTCTCTCCTATATTTTATAAATAAATTGCTAAAAGATCATTTTAGAATTGATATTTATTCAATTCTTGGTGACCACCCCTTTCAATATTTAGTCCAACCATAATTTTCCCCTTTATAGCCAGTATATCTTTCCTTAGGCAACCTCACACCGTAATCACCATATTAATACCCAACTTAGTGTATGTGTTCATACTTGATCAACTTAGCCCACCATAGCTCCAAATTCCTAAACTCAAGAGATCCCAATCTAGCTGGGATTCCAGGTATGGGCCATCAAATTAAGCTGATTCAAATCAATTCAACAAATACCTATTAAGGGTCTATTGAATGTGCCTCATGGCCTAGAAATATTTCTATTTCTAGAAATAAATGTAAGAGGCACACAATAACATTTTACTGAATGGAGACTTGTAAGTACATGTAAAGGTGATGCCTAGGAAATATGAAGGGAAGAATGAAATTCCAGGGAATTCCAGGTTGATAATGGCAACACTAGAAATAGGACAGAAGAGGACTCTGAGATTCAGGTTTACTTTTTGGATCTGGTGTCTAGTGTGAGGGAGGAATCTCTGGTAACTGTGACGCACAGGGGACTGAGTCAGTTCTCAAAGGTTTCTTGAACCTCCTCAGGTTTACAACATCAGCACAAGGATATTGAGAGTCAAAAAGATAAGCCTTTGTTTCAGTTTCTTGTCCATGCCATTCCATAAATCACGGAATCCAGTTCTTTTAATATTTTGTGTAGAACTCAGGCTGTCCATATGTTGTCACATTCTTACTAATAAACTCACTAAAGTCTACCTTCTTTTCTAATTATATTTGTCCTTAATGATGCCTCTGACACTTCTTGCGCCGCTCATATCATCATTGGTAATATGCTGCAGGCTATGTCTATACATTACATGTCATTCCATTTCCCTTTGGATAATTTATAGCTTTGATTTTTCTGAGTTTGTAGTGATTTATAACCAAAAAGCATGACCAGGTAGTAACAAAACTTAAAAGATGGGTTTGGGTAGTATGGCTTAATTTAGATCTTTGATAAGTGTTGTACAATTTTATAGACATTCTAATTTCATTTTTCTCTGCAGTTCTGGACTGACGCAGGGCATTGTCTGTTTGAAGTACCTAATATGGTGTACTTATGAAAAATGTTATCCACTTCCAAAGAAAGAACTGTTGGAGTCAAATGGATGCAGATCAAAACATAGTATCTTTCATATCAGTTATTCATGGTTTTATTTGGGGGTTTTGGTTTTGTATGAGTGTGCTCTTACAATAATGACCAATATGGAAGTGTGTTTTGCATGATTATATATGTATGTCTCAGATCAAATTGCTTACCATTACTGAGTAGAGGAAGGGAAGAGAAAGAGACTGTTTGGATCTTATAATTTTGGAAAACATATGTTTAAAATTATTATCACATGTAATTGGGAAAATAAAATATCTTTGAATTAAAAAAATAGTCAATAAACATTAATTAAGTTACTGTTGACATCTTCAACATACTCCCCATACTGATTTCAGAATATCCTTTATTAGGTCTTCCTTCCTTTCTTCCTTCCTTTATTCATTCCTTTTTCATTCTTAATTTTCTTTCTTCCTTTCTTCTTTCTTTCCCCTCCTCCCTTTCTCATTTTTCATTTCTCTTCCTTTCTTCCTTCCTTTCTCTTTTCTTTCTCTTTCTTTCTTTCTTTCTTTCTTTCTTTCTTTCTTTCTTTCTTTCTTTCTTTCTTTCTTTCTTTCTTTCTTTTTCTCTTTCATCTAGGCTCCATAAGTGTCCTACAGTCAAACATTATAGGTTACATGCATTAGTGTACATGTATTTTTTTTTTCAAGTGGACCCAAAAATGACTAGAAAAAAGTTTGGGATGCTTAAAGGAGAAAATGTTTGTTATTAATTTTATATATATATATATACTTCTGTTCTATGAAGTAATTGATTCAAACTCTTTTCCCGATCTGACTAAAACACCCACTTTGCCATTCAATCAAAATGCTCCAGAATCATCAGAATAACCATATTCAAAATTGTAGTGCTTTCTTTAGTCTTAAGCACTTCTGCTAAATACATCTATCTGTCTGCCCCTTTGACTTGGCCTTGTAGCAGCTCTAGATGTGGCCTGTAGGTCCCTAGACTCTCAAGGAAACTGGCACCTACTGGAAAAATAGTCCCCTTTTTCCTTGCCAGACTAGAATTGCATGCTGTTTATTTCCCTAGATCCTAATGTGGTCCACACACAACAGAAATACAAGTGATGCAATTTCCGCAAATTTATTTCATGACAAAAATCCTACCTCTCTTTCTCTTGCCTATTCATTGCATTAACTATGATACAACTAAGTATAACATTAGTTAATCATAACACACCCAACCTAAGCATAGGCAAAGTAGTCTACCACCCATGAAGACAACATCTAGGATTTATATGAACAGAATCTAAATCTTTTCACAAGGCAGTCAGTATGACTGTGGCTAGAAAACTGGTTACAATAGAGTCTCAGAATTATGCAGCTGGAGGCGAGTATAGTGTGATGGAAAAAATACTGGATTTGGAGTTGGAGAATATGGGTCAGTGATGTGTTGGTAAATGTTTAACAACCAGCTCTCCAAAAAATAAAAAATAAAAATTTTGCACAAGACACTTTTAAATTCAATCTACATCATGAACATTTTCTCCATCACTTTCTTAAATCTAGACAACCAACAAAACAATAAATCAAGCCCTGAATTGGGATAATTGCTAATTTCTAAAGTGTAAATGTTTACACTGAAAATTCAACAATTGGATTTCCAGTCAACTAAAGCAGACTCCAACACACCTGTGAGTTGGTTTCAACTCCTGGCTCTGCTCCTTGCTATCTATGTGAGCTTTTGTGAGTCACTTAATCCACTTGGTCCTCAGTTTCTTCACCTGTAAAAGGAGGAATTTGGATTGGGTATCTTTACTCTTTTCACCCTCTTAAGATCTGCAACCCAGAACTGTAACCCTAACAGCTTTAACCAAGACTTTAAATAGCAGGGTGGGAAAGAGCTTTCTGTAGATAAATGCTGGGTCTGAGCATGGCAGTTCAGACCAGTTAAGTTTTAGATCGCTTTTCCCCCTGTGAAATCCCTGCCAAATCCCATCACAGTCACAGGTCATAAAATAACTTTATGGTCTGTCTCAGAACTTTGGAATATTCAGATCCCAAGGAATCGCGGGAAAATATCCTAGCTAGGTGGAATGGAGCCACTGGCCATCAGAGGCAGGTACGTGAATGAATTTCCATGTGCTTACACATCTTTCAGAATGCATCTATATACGTGTATGTGTAAACACACACACACACACACACACATATGCACCCTTACACATATGCCTTGGCTTAGACCCTAACATATGGCATATTCAGCAACTCTAGGTTAACAATTTAGGCAGTGAAGACCATATAAAAATATGCTAAAGCGAGCCTATGAAACCAGGTGCATTTTTCATAAGGGTAGGAATGTGTGAGACCTTTGTGGCTTGACAAGGGTGGAGAAAATTCTGAATAATGATCAATTCAGGTTGGGGTAACCATGACCTCCAAAGCGCTGGAAGCCAACAGACTTTGATGAAGGCAACAAAACCTGTGGCCAGGTCCCTCACCTAACTAAAAGCACCAGGAAAAAAAAAGAAAGGGTTATACACTCAATGAGCTTGTCCAAAGCAAGATTTATATTGCCACCAGCTCAGTACCCTCCCCCTGTCCTCTTTGAATTTCTCATTTCTAGCAGTCCAAGTAATTCCCATTTAAATCTAGATTGTTACTGATAGCCAATAATTGTCATGCACTTAGGAATGAAACGATCTACAGTGGAATTGGAGCAGCCTTTGGCTCTATGATTTGACCACATCTGAATTGGCATGGCAAAGTGGAAACTCCAGACTCAGAAAACCTGAGGTTAAATCCCACATTGTACACTTACTACCTGTATTATTTTGGGCAAGTCACTTAACCTTACCATACCTCGGTTTCCTTATCTGTAAAATGAAACTCTTGATCAATGATTTAATGAATTAGTCCAATAATCTAGGAATAATGAAGTTCAGTGGGCAGCCAGGTGGTGCAGTGGATAGACTGTTGAGCTTGAAATCAGGAAAACTCATCTTATTGAGTTCAAATCCAGTCTCAGACACTACTTGTGTGAGCCTGAGCAAGTTACTTAACCCTGTTTGCTTCAGTTTCCTGATGTTTAAAACCAGCCAGAGAAGGCAATGGAAAACCAGTCCAGTATCCTTACAAACACAAAAAGGATCCCAGAGTCAGACACGACTGAAAAGACTGAACAATAACTACGAAGGTGGACCTCCAAAGATAAGCTATTAGGGACAGGAAGTCTTAGGAGTGGTGATGGAATGGATATAAGTAGTAAATCATCAGCGCAACAAAGGAGTATAACCTAGGAGGAGGCATGGGGCATAGGAGCGCCATCAATTCTGGTAAGGGTATCTGAATCCTAGCTCTGATAGTAATTCTGTGACCTCAGAACCTTAAATCCCTCCCTGTAAGCTTAAAAATCAATAAACAATAACTCTAAGTATTACATTTAATAAGATTTACTAATAATAACAGGAAGTAAAAGGAATAAAAAGACAAAAGTAAAAGCCTAAGTAAAGTCAGCTTTCCCAGCCACAGGAGGGAAAAGAGAGCAAGAGGGCAGGGCTACACAAAACTTATTTACAATACCTTAGGACAAAGGGAAAAGGATTCTGGGAGATCAAGACCAAGAATTCAAGATTTCTAATTACCCACATATAAAATGGGGAAAGTGATGTAAGGTCCTTTATAAACTTGCTGGTGTTAAATTAATGTGGCTTCATTATTAGCAATTACAGAAAGAGTAAAAATTGACATTAAAGTCTGGTGTGTTAGGTGAAACAGGAAATATCAAGGTGTACATCACAGTGGGAGAATAGAGATCCAAATGCAGCTGGAGGGCACAGAGAGAAGCCTAGCCTAAAATGTAAACTGGGTGACCAGAGGGTAGGATGCCTTTGAAGATAGGATTAACTCTCCCCTTGTCTATTTTTAGCTAATCAAATCAAGACCTTAAAGTATCCCTACTTAACATTAAGTAAGAGAATAAACTCCCATCTCCAAAGGCTACTGCCCTCCCCTTGGGCAGTGCTAGGCAAATTAAAAGACTACCATTGGTTTCTGTGAAGGAGGAGTGACAGGAAGTGACCTGGAAAAAAGGAGCATAAAAAGAAGAGATCAGCATTCTAATCATGGTGCCATTTAGATTCCTTTAAAAAAAAAAAAAAACTAGGAGGAAGAAATCATTAAAATGACAATGGCACTATCTCTTACACTGAAAATTTAGAGACATCTTGGACTTTCCAGAATAATCCTATTTCAAATCTTAAACATCTTGCCATGGTAACTGAGGAGTTAAAGGCACTAAATGAGAAGGTACAGACTCTGTATAGTGGCTGACAGATTCAGGGAAAGAGGTGGAAAGTCTCTGGAATGCATTTGCCATAACTTTGCTTTCTTTACCTTTATCTTTAGGGCTGAGCAACCTCACTACTCACAGTTATATTTTATCTCAAGTAATATAGAGGGAGACAGATGCTGGATCACTATCATAACAAGAATGAAGCAAGGTATTTATCAGAATATCACAGTAATGGAAAACCAGGAAGGACCAAGTTGTGGATGCTCTTTGCTCCCCTGTATAGGGGAATCATCCAGAGAAAAGAGATGCTTGTTCACATTACAGAGATTGCAGATTAGTGAGATATCTCGCCAAAGAAAAAGTTAGTTTTGAACGGTTTGTGAAGGAAATTTATTACCCATAGTTCCCAGTAGTGGAACCAGATTCCTGCTTTCCACCAAGCAACCCACACCCAAATGTTCTCTTCCTGTTCTCCCAGTGAATTTCTGGTAAGTTGAGAAATTGAAAAGGCAACAGCCTCATTTCCTTTCTTTACTGGATAAGAATAGGGTACATCTTGGAATCTTCCTGATCCTTCCTTTTCACCTCATTTCAAAGACCTTCATCTGTGCAGCTACACACCAAGAGTTAACTCATGAAGAAAAGAATGTGGCTCTAGGCCAAGAAATATTAAATCTTCCTCTTTTACCTTTTTGAAGTTTGTCCATTAATTCATTTGCTTTGTTTTCCCAGTGCCCCTCAAGCAAGACAATTTTAATAGCTATGTCTAGTCTTTAAAATATCACTTAACTGTTTACAGCTTTCCTAACATAGGGACTGGTTTATTTTTCCTAGGTTTCTTGTTTTCAATGATTTTGCATACCCTGGCTTCTTCAGAAGGAATAACCTAAACTCAGCTCTTATGTGAGAGCCCTGCTACCTTTTTTCATCAATGGCTAATTTAATTTTGCCGATATACTATTCTGGAATGCAAACAGATTTCCTCTCCTCTCCTTGTGAATGAATAGTCTCACATAATTTGGACAGTTTTTTCTTGGTAGCTGAAGGCCTCCCTTCTAGCTGCTCACAAGATTTGTTGTTTAATGTTGAAGTTCTGAAGTTTGTACATGACATATTAGGTCAACTGAATTTACGATCTATTCCCTGTTCTGTGAAGTCTATCATTCTGTACATTGTTCTCAGTTTCTAATTTTTCCAAGTACACTTGAAATGGAATTCCATCTCAGTCATGTACTGGCTTTTTGACTCTGGGTAAGTTATCTCTATATATCTCACTTGTCTTTTCTGTAAAACAGAGGTAATAGCACCTACCTCACAGAACTGTTGTGAAGAGGAAATAAGATAATGTTCATTTATGAGCATTGAGCAATGAGATTAAGCTTTACAAAATTAATGCAACATAAACTATTCTTTTTCAGAGACTTCATTGTTTCAGTGTTCATTATGTTCTACACTTGTCTCATGTCTTGTTTAAATTCTTCATTAAGAGCTCTTTTTTTTCCTTCTTTTTTTTGAGTACTCCTATTTTATGTAGCAAGCCTATTCACATGGTGATCAGCAAAGCAGCTTTGATCTGCTCCGTTTCCAATCTGGATCATTAGGAAATCTAGTGACTCCATGTTCCTGACAATTCACTATAATGATGGTGGATTTGGTGTGGATACTGGGGTGACCTAGTCCATTTTAGCTCTGAGATCAGCTTTCCCAGTAGCAGACATTTCAAGCAGGCCACAAGATGAGAATTCTGATGTCTACCTTTATTTTGCCCTTTAATGCTTTTATTGCATTTCTAAATTGTTCTGGATATCTGTGAAATTGATTCTTCCTGACAACTTAAGTGCCAGTTCAACAAATTAAATTTTAAAAACCTTAGCTATCTTCAAAGCTAGTCCCAAGAAGCCATTATTGGTGTTGGTCTAATGTAACCAAATTCATTCATCATATTCTTCTATTCATTTTCCCAGATCATTGATTAAACATACAGAATTTTTTGGGGACATGATCTTACTTGTTATATTATAGCAATATTGTATCATATGACATGAAAGATAACAAAATTAAACTATGGATATATAAGTAAGCAAATCACTTGAGAAAAAACAGAAATCAAATTTATAGCCACCACTTTTGTTTCTTAAAAACAATCTCTTAGCATTTATATAGGGTGTACCAAGAACATCAGTCCAAGTTCAACCTGCACTATAGAATAGAAGAAAAGCAGATTATCTCCATTTTTACAGATGAGGAATTTGAGGCCCAGAGAGAAAATGCAACTTGCTCCAGATTTTAAGCGACTCCAGGAAAGAATAGGCTTTGATTTAGTCTTCGTATTTCCACAGTACCTTATACAGTATAGGCATTGAATAGTTGTTAGTTAAACTTAATTCAGTCGCATCTCTGTTAAATGGTGGGATTGGGATGAGAACTTTCATTGCTTTTTCCACTATACCACAGGATTGTAAAAGGCTACTGTTTCACTTAAAATTTTACTTGTAAACATTTAAATGTGGGTTTTAGATACGAGTACCTGGCTCATCAGTTCTGATCATATCATTTTTTTGTTTGTTTATCCTACTCCCAGGGAGTAACTTAATAAGTCAAATGGTTATGTCAAGAGCTTTGGAAAGTACATTTTTTTCCCAGCCAATAAGGTCACAAGTAACATAGTGCTGCAATCATTGATAAACTGGAAGCCTAGACTCATCACAGCTTAAAGCAAAGCTCAGTATATTCCATGTGCCAGGTCTCCATGGTCCATAGCAGTGAAGTAGGTCTCCCGGCATTTTCATGACAGTTTCATTAAAAAGTGTACTTTTTTTCCCAACAAATGTGCATTTCAATCCACCTATCATGATACTTTAGAAAAGAAAAAAGACAATCCATGGCACCAGATGGCATCTCTTTGCAGGGCACAAAAGTGAGGTTGCTTGGGTGCTCCTAACTCTTCACTGCATTGCTCTGGCTCGGGTCTGCTTCCATTGGGCATAAAGAGAGCTACTGTCAACTATCATGACTCTACCTCTATCCCCAGAAAATCTTGATCAGGTATGCTCATCTCCCTCATGAATCTTTGAAGAGAAACCTTCAAGATATGTAATCTAGATGCTCAGTGACCCTTACTAGGGTCACAGTAGTACACAGCAATGTACTTTTTTATGTTGGTGTTATTATTAGGGTATTTTTTTCCTTTTAAACTGAAAAGATCATTGGGCAACTAAGATTGGAGCCTGGGCATGAGCAAAAATCAAACTGTCAACCTGGACTTAAAGCAGTCTCTCAAAGTGCTGAATTTATCATTAAGAAGCAGACTACAGAATTGGAAAAGTTAACTAAATGGCAGTTTTTAAATAATAGGAATCTAGTATCATTCATAGAATTTATGTTAAATTAGAACCAAGTGAAACAGACAAAAGGAAACTAAATGGCCAAATTAAAGCTTCAAGTTTTATTTTCATAATTGTCACATGGAATTTCTTTCCAGAGAGGCAATAATCTGCATTGCTGTAACACTTAATGCTCTATTTATACATCACAAAATTAGGAAAAATACAAGTGAAGCACAGATTTCACACTATAAGAATACCATATTCTGTCTATGTACAAATTTAATATATTAAATATATAGCAGAGACAGACTTCATTTACAATGGAAAATTCTAATGAATTTTGAGCATATCCATGCAGACTTTTGCTTTTCTATGAAAGGGGGAAAAGTAGAGCTCTGGAAAACATTTTTCCTATTGCAACACCTCACTGTTTTCCACTCTTAACTTGATTTTCATGATAAAATATTTTAAAGTGTGCAAACTGCATCATAGGGCAAAAAAAAAAAAAATCGATCAGCTTGGACAAATGTTTTTTGATACTTACTAGGATAGAATAGCTCTGTCAAACATTCACTCATGGTTGAACAAAGGTAGTGTGCTTTAGTTCTGAACACTGGGGAAAGGAAGGCAGAGAGGGGAATTCTAAGAAAAGAAAATGAGGCAGCTATATGAAAAAATTAATCCCAAAATATTTCTTTTGAAAACCAAGGCTTAATTATGTTCCTGCTATTGGACACACTAACTCATTTTGGATTGTTTGTTGTGTAAATGGAAGGACATAAAAAATAAAAACCGACAATGTGGTATATGAATAGTACAACATAGACTCATACGCAGCCTTGAGTACAGTCATATTTGCTTGGGGGTAGGTAACAATTTGCCCAGAGGAAGGTCTATGAATCCTACAAAGTGGCATAGCAGCAGTGGGACAAAGAATCCTCAAGACTGGAACATTCTTATTTTGCAATACTAAATACCAAATGCAGGTGACAGTCCAAAGTTAATCCTGATACGCTTGCTGTAATGTTGAACATATGATGATATATGTAGTATGTTGTAACAGGCTTGGAAAAGTAAAATAATATTAAACATATTAGAGTTTTATAAGACGCTAAAATAAGCATTTCTGCCAGACCACTAATACATATACACATACTCACAGAGGATTTATTTCTCAAGGACTCTAGAAAGATGTCCAGGTTTCCTAAAGAATCAGTCCTCTGTCTCAAGGATGCTTTCATTTATCGACCCGTAATGCTCTCAGGGAAGTCTAGCAGACCAGTATATATAAATGAGATGGGACAATGTAGTCATAAAATTGGTTTCTAGAAATGGCCAAAATCAGTCTCATTTTGGTTACTTCAGAGATCGGGCATAAATATGGAAATTATTTGTAATCTATATACATATACACATACATATATCACACATGTATACACGTACATATTTATATGTATGTCCAGGGAATAAATAGGAAACCTATGTGCAAACAAAGTTAGCATCTGCCTGCAGAATGCAAGTTACTTGTGCCTAGAGCCCTTTTTCAAAAAAGCAGATCACTTGAAAGAACTATGACACAAAACTTTTGACCATCGAGCAAGAAAGTAAAATGCGTATAAGAAACACTTGGAAAGCACCACAGGAATGCATCATAGCAACCATTTTAGGAAATGACTACTTAAATATTTGAAGCAAGGTGCTTTAAACCCATTGTATTTTCAAAAATGCTTCTTTCCCTTCATCTTGAATCTTGCTGTACAGATCCTATCCTCATCGATGGCTAGTTCTTCCAGTACTAACTAGCTCAGTATCTGTGTTTTTGGCAGGGAGGTAGTTTGTATAAGAGGAACTGGATGGGTACTTGTTTCATTCTCAGATCCCTCCTCAGCATGCACAATTACAAAAGGGTTTTTCATGGGTTCCAATTAACCTGAGTCAGTGCTCGTTCTTTGGAATATTTATATAATCATCTTGTTAATATCTAGGAAAGGACCATAAATCTGCCAGATAACTTTAATCAAATTTTGCAAATTGACTTGTAAGACTAGAAATACATACTTCAATAGGCTAAAAAGAGGCCCATGGCTCCAAATCGTCTCTTGCTCCCAAATTTGTTTTCTGAAAGGATTGAACCATTTAATGTTTCCTACGGGATAAGCACGAGATATTCTTTAAAATGTTTTGTGTATACACACACACACACACACACACACACACATCACACAAGAAAACAAGCAAACCAGGTATTAACTTTCTTTCTGGACAGGTCACTTTTAGTGCCAATTACTGGTTAATAAAAGAAAGAGAAAAGCATTTGCCAGGGAATACAAAAAAAACCAAAGGTGGAAAAATGACACCCAAATGTTCTACCTGTATTCTTAATCTATAACCTTAACTCAAGAACCCAGCTCACAAAGGAGTCTGTTATCATTTTTCTATGAATTACCTTAAAAAAAATTGAAGCTGGTACTCTGGACAAACTTCTACCAAGGAAAGAATAAACTAATGATTCACAGGAGGTAGGAACTAATGAAGAAAATTTTGGTATAGTAGTCCAAGATATGGGGCTTCTACACTGGCATTCCAATTCAGGACGACAGAGGAGGGTTAGAAATTTGGGTATACTCAACATCCACAAAAACGAACATCAGACTTTCCCCCTACTTCCCACCCTAAGAATATGTGAATAACTAGCATAGTCCTCCAGAATATTCATCCTCTTCTTCATCACCACCAGCTGTGGCTTCTGCTCCCTCGCTTTTGGCCTGTGGTGTTGCTGGTGATTTCTTCTTGATTCCTCCTCCTGGGACCACCAAACTCAAACCCAACTTGGCATACTGTAAATGATAGATAAAGAAGAAGAGGCAAACAACTCTAGAATACAAATGTGAGATGCAGGCCTGGCAGCACCTAGAGGACCAAACTGATGTAAAAGGCTTCAGAGACTACTACAATATTGGGAAACATAAGGTTTCATTGCCTAGTCTTTTCATAGAGATTAAATAGCTAGAAGTATAGGCTGCTATTTGTCAGAATCATCTTTCCAAGGGAGAAGCATAAAATCAAAATATAGTAAAACCTTAATATATTTTTGTCTTTCTTTTTGTTTGTATTTGAATCTGCAGTGCTTAGCCCAGGGCCTGGCACATAGAAAGTGCTTAATAAATGCAAGTTGATTTGACTTGAAAAATTCCACTCCGTTATTTATGAACTTTGGATAAATGGGCTCAGCTTTGTCTCAAGAGTATCTAGGAAAAAAGTTTGTTTGGGTTTTTTTTGTTTTTTTAGAAAATTAATGTAAACAAAACATATACCTAGTTTAGTTAAAAATCAAAGTCTAAGAGGCAGCTATGTGGTTCTGTGGATTGAGAGCTAGATCTGAAGACAGGAAGTCCTGAGTTCAAATCTGTCCTCAGATAATTCCTAGCTGTGTGACCCTGGGCAAGTCACTTAATGTCAATTACCTAGCCTTACTGCTCTTCTGCTTTGGAACCAATATTAAGTATTGATTCTAAGACAGAAAGCAAGGTTTTAAAGGGTTTAAAAAAAAAGATTCAAAGTCAAAAAATGTCTGTACTTGTCAATACAAAAACAAACTTTCATTTATTTACTAAAGCACTTATACATTCTTCTGACAGACCTAGAAGTAAAAGACCTAGGGTTTTTTAAACCGGGTTCAAATCTTGGGTTCAAATCTGACCTCAGACATTTCCTAGCTGTGCAACCCTGGGCAAGTCACTTAACCCCCATTACCTAGCCCTTGGAACCAATACTTAGAATTGAGGATTTTTTTTTAATTCAGCCTCAGTCTTACAACAAATTAAGGGAAATAAGGTTCTTATATTATTTGCAATTACTAAGTACTAGTGCAACAAAGAAAATAATTAACAATTGTCCCTGTGTCTAGGCCCAAAAAGAAGCAAGGGGGAAATATATTTAAAGGAAAAATGCAAAACCTCCTGCTTTTCATTTCTGTTCCTTTTAAGTTTAATTTTCTTGGGATTTTGGGAAGGGGTAAATCCCATTGCATTCAAGACAGGCAAATATTTGCCTTCTCTGCTTTGTGTCATGAAGGCCAATGGACAGAGGGAGAGATAGGTAGAAAAATGAAGCTAATCAAATGTAAGCAAGAATAATATAAACTCTTCTGGGCAAATGGAATTCTTCCAAAACTAATGAGTTTTAAAAACTATGTTCAAAGTTGATCTGAAATCATCACAACAATTCATCCCTGACTCACAAACACTATGGGCTAAAGAAGATTGATTAAGCAGCAAGCCTGACAGAAATACATTCTGCCTACTACCTGTTAGTAAGAGAAGGATTTGAATTTTTACAGGAACCTGGAGAGTATTTTCCTACAGGTGGCAGACATCTGTCCTTCTCTTAACTGGGTACGATGGGAAGTGGAGGTAAGAGGCAGGAGGCTTGTGAATTAAATGGGAGGGGATTAATACATATGGCTGGGATCAATGAAGTTTTGGGGAGAGAGAATAAGTGTTTTCAGGTCCAAAGATTTTAAAGGAACTATCGGCATGGCTGCTGTAAAGGAATCAGCCCAAATGGTTTAGAATCACTAGTGAAGTCTATTAGTTCAGAAGGCCTCCTTGGAGAGCAGCCAAATGAAATATTAGCTCTAGAAGACCATGGAAGAAAAGACAATAACAAGCTGTTTGTTCTTCCCTAAGACATCTCTTTTGCAGCAGGAAAGAAGAAAGAGAAATGGAATGGCCACTTACATCATTGTCCATGTACTTAAAAAGTGGAGAATTGCAGACCTCTGAAACTTGATCTTGGTCTTGTTGGTCATACCCTTCTAAAAGTTGTTCCAGGGCAGTGCAGTCTTCACTTCCATTGAATCCTGGTATGCTAAAGGAAACACCATTCCCATATTTTCAATGTGGCTCGTTTGCACTTGCAGGTCACCACTTTTCTCCTCACTCCCAAGAGTGGGGATAAGACTGATAGTCTTATGTCCTCCTACCATCAACCAATTCTAGTTATGGTAGATGCCTAGAGGGAGTTTTGTTTTTCTTCCTCTCACCTCCCTTCCCCTATATCTACTGTGAAGTCTTATTTATCTGCGTATGTATCACATCTCAGGGGATGGTCTTAATTTTCTCTAGCTCCTAGTACAGTGCTCTGGATATCATAGACACTTAGAGAATGATTGATGAAAGAACATATGAATCTTATTCTAATCCCTCCCACTCACCATATGTGAACATGTGAATTCAATATATGAAATCTATTCATTACTTGTGAATTTTGTTTGGAGAAGAAAAAACCCATTAAACAACAACATTTCAGATCTTATGATGTCACCCAGAAAAGAAAACTAAAAATAAATACAGGCAGTTTCCAAAAACCCTACCTCAATAGCTGAAATAATAACCATATGTTTCTATTGGCTATGGGAAATCATTACAGAGCATCTCAAAAGTTTTCACTGATACTCTAAGATTTGTTAAGAGAAAGAAAAATCAAGATGTCAAGATAATCAATTAAAATGGCTTACCTATAGCTCTCTCTGACACATCTTTCCGCAGCTACATAGTCATTTCTGTGAAGATGAACTAAGACTTGAGCAATCGTTTTCTAAAAGAGAAGAGATGATAGATCACCGTTCAAATCTATAGGAACATAATAAAAGGCCAGCTTCCTAGTAGGATAAAAACATCTGGGATTTTACTTGAAAGGTCTTAGTTTCTCTTTTCCCCCTTCTCTCCACCTCCCCTTACCCTTGCTCTCTATATACAAGTCTTAGAGTGCCTTCTCCAGGGTAGTAGAGGAATGACATTTCTAAGGTAATGACACTTTCATTATTTCTTTTTAAGCTCTCTAGATATATAACTGACAATTTTCCCCTTGATCCTTCCCTCCTTCCTTCTTTTCCTTCCTTCCTTTCAAAATAGGAAGAAGAAAGGAAAGTTTACACATAAAAGCCTATAAATAAAAATTTTACACAGTTTCCAAAAAAAAAAAAATCAAGGTGAGATGATCAAATTTTTATAGTTCAACCAAAATGAGGTTCGGGTTTTGACTGCCACACATATTGGCTGCTGTATGATCCTGGCAAGGGTCACCCAATCTCTCAGGCCTCTAAGTTGTCAAGACAGTGATGACCCTCACTAAGAGAGGAAACTTCCGTATCCTACACATTTAAGTGAATCAAAATAAATAGAAATTTGGGAGACTTTCAGCAACAATACCTATTGAAATAATACTTTCAATGTATTAAAGTATTTTGGTTTGATTATAGATAATATTCAAATAGAGAAGCAGCCAAATTTAGTGACTAAAATGCTAAACTCAGGAGACTGTGGATCCAAATCCTGCTTCCGACACTGTTTTTGTGACTCTAGGCAAGTCAATTAACTTCTGTGAACCTCAGGCAATACCTTAGGATTTATCTACTAAGTTTATAAACAAACTGTAATTTGCCTTAGTAGAGGAATCTTCTATTCCTGGTGTTCCCTAATCAACCAAATTATAAATCCTTTATGCAGTCATATGACAGTCAAATACACAATAAATACTCTACTCTCTTTTAGGGAACTATAGTAACATGAGAAATTACCCAAAACACAGACAGAACAAATTGTAAATAATACCTTATAACATGTTGGGTAATTTTCAATTTCCTTATAGATATTCTTTTCCTTCTGAATGGAAAGTGCAGCCTCATCAAATCTAAATGAAGAAAACAGCAAGAAATTCACATCTGGATTTATAGGGATGGGGAGAGAGAAGAAAGACATAACTGCAATATATTTTGTTTCATGTTTGGAGAGTAAAGAGAAAGGAGGCTCCATTAGCTCTAAAAATTCATCTTTACAAATGCCTAAACTCTTCCTTAATGCATTGGAAAGGACGAGCATTAAGTAAGAACACTTAAGTTATTTTTCTCCCCTCTCTATAATTCATCTACCACATGACTGCCAAAGTAATCTTTCTAATGTACAGGCCTAACCATGCCATTAACCATTTCAAAAACATTTAGAGGTTCCTCACTGTTTACCAAATAAAAAGCTACTTAGACTGGCATTCAAAGGTTTTTACAATCTGTCTCCTATCTAACATTTCATCTTCTTTATTTCATGAAACTCCCCTTCACACATTCTATTCAGAACTACTGACTTTTCTCCAATCTTCACTTATCGTCATGACTTACCACAAAAACCATCCACCATTCCTGGAACAGCTTATTTCTTCTATCCTCATCTCTATGCCCTGACATTCTTTTCCTCCATCAAGATCCAACTCAGGTTCTACTTCCCCTATGCAGCTCCTCTCCCTGATTTTTCTACCTAAAAAAAGGTTCCTTTCTCCTTAAGTCTTTCAGGTTATTATTTGACTCTCCAATGAACTGAATAATTTTCTAATCTGTCTCATAGATTTTTGGGTCCAACTCATCCCCTTACTGGAAAAGTTCCTTAAGAGTTTTGGGTTTTTTTCAACATTGTACTCCACCTAACACAGTGTCTTGCACAGAAAAGATACAAAATAAATGTGCAATTGCACTGAACTGAAAGGTGAGTAATTTAAAATGAAGGATTTTTATTTTTTATTTTTCCTATTCATAGGTACCCACTGAATTGAGCAAATTTTAAAATTAAATTAATAATCATCATCAACTTAAATGATGTCAATCTGACAAAGTACTTTAAATGTCAAATAATGCCAAGGTCCAGTAAACGGTCATTCCTAGGAATTCCACTTTCTCTACCTTTTCCTCTTTACTACCATAGATTCTACTTGTTGCCACCTACATCCTCTGGTCCCTCTACTCCAGCCACAGACTATATTCTTCCTACCTTGGTAAAAGGGTGTTTCATAACAGACTGGACAGTAGCAAGGGAGAAGGAATGGTGAAGAAAATGGGAAGGTAAGAGAAAATAATTAGATTAGATACTTCTAGTACCATATACTTTGATGGATCTATAATCTCATCAACGTACATATCTTCAGCAGAAGGAATCACAATCAACCATGGCTTCTCATCTATTCAACTCTTAACCAAATCTCCCCATGAATCCATAAATTCTGATAGCCTGGGAACTTTCTTCTACATTTCTTTACATTACATAATATACTACAAACTATTCATGACCACCAAACATTTCTTTTTTTTCATCAAATATCTCTTGCTTGTCTTTGGGTAACCCATAACTATAATTCTTTGGAAACTGTAGTATTTGGTGATTCATAACCATTTTGTAGCACTGGATGGATGCTGGAATTGAATAGATAGATCTATATCTCAAAAAGAAGCATAAAGTCATTAAATGCACTCTGGAAACCTAAATGCAATCCAAACTGCTCTCTTCTTCCTAACTCCATTCTGGGTCCAGTTCATTATTAATATGAAGTGTCTCATATTAATATGAAGTGACTCACAGCTGTCTATCCAATTATATGTCACTGCCTAGACAACAGTATTCTTTATCGATTTGTCTTTTCCCATATGGCTACATGGGCTAAAGATTTTTGAAGGAGTCCAGATTTCATTTACAAGGCCCAGCAAGGCTAAGCCTTGCTACATTGAACACAATGTAATGTACACAGGCAAATAATATGTGAGTATAGAAATATATATATATATTTATGTGTGTGTACATATATATGGGGTATTTGTAGATGTATGTGTACATATACCTGTTTTATGTCTCACTTGATTTTTTTTGAAATTTTATTTTTTAGAAAATTTTTAGAAAATTTTTCCATGGTTCCATGATTCATGTTCTTACTCTCCCCTTCACACCCTCGAAACCCCACCCCCCCCATAGCCGCTGCACATTTCCACTGGTTTCTACATGTGTCATCAGTCATCAATCAAGACCTATTTCCATATTATTGAAAGTTGCACTGGGGTGGTCGTTTAGAGTCTACATCCCAAATCATGTCTGTATCAACCCATGTCTCACTTGATTTTAATGATCATAGGGTTCCACAAAGTTATCTTGGCTATTATATTTATTTTTGAACACTGTATGATCTTAACATGAGCATGAGAGATACCTTAGTGGAAGGAAGCCTTTGTAGTGTCATTTTTCTCTACTGAATCAAATGCTATTTTTTTGGCCAATAATGAGTATAGTATGATTTTGTATTCTCTGACCCTTTCAGTAAATTGTGACTATGAGGATGTGGCTTTCTGTGAAACAACATCTGCAAAAGCCTACTTGCTTCCTTCTTTGATACCTTCATCAAGGATGGTCTCATACACAGATTTTTCAGAGATTGAAAACAGGTTATCTATATCAGTAGCTACTAATATTTTGTCAATTGCATTTTTCTCAGTAATAATAATATCTATAATTTTTTCAAGAGTATGGGTGATACACATGCTATAACTCATTGCAGTCATGGATAAAAGTGGGTGAAAGGCAGAAACCAGTCAGATGAGCAATGAGTGTATGGGGTGTTCAGGAAGGACTAGCACCTCTGGTGTAATAGCTTGATAAGAAAAGATGAAATGGACAACACAATAGTAGGTGGAAAGAGCAAAGGGGTTTCCCTCCTGTTCAACATCTTCAAGCCAACAGTGGATGAGCATATGTTAGCAGTGCTATACATAAGTTCCTGGTTCA
Organism: Gracilinanus agilis; assembly: GCF_016433145.1. Lineage (NCBI taxonomy): Eukaryota > Metazoa > Chordata > Mammalia > Didelphimorphia > Didelphidae > Gracilinanus > Gracilinanus agilis. The sequence continues at coordinate 557,098,567 of NC_058130.1, read as the reverse complement.
CATATGAGTTTGTCTAGATCTCCTCTCAGTCCAACTTTGAGACTTAGCACTACCAAATTCTACTCATATAATGAAATTTCTCTGATTCTTCAATAGGAGAAATAAAATGTGCTTTTTCATTTCCTCCTAATTTAAAGAAAAGTTACCAATCCAATCAAAATAAAGTGGAAATCATCTCAAACCAAAAGAAATACATCTGACGAGTTAGTAAAACAGTTTCTATGACCTCAATATGAATGTTGTATTTGGGGGAAATGACATTGATTAGAAGGAAATTGTTAGGGGGAAAAGAATCATCAAGAAAAAATGTATAATGTCATCAATTCACTTTCAAAGAATATATGAGTGGTGCTTTCAGTTAGTATTTCTTGGGTCATACCTCTCTATACTGTAATCCCATGTCTGCTTGAAATTATATTAATTTTCTTGGCTAGAAGTAAAATCAAACTATGATGTCCATTTCAATTAAATCACTTCTTTCTTAGTTTGGAGACAGGGTATGGCCTCTCATATCTGTCCATAGTCTATTATTTTCTGTACTTTCTTTTAAAATTGCTGTCAAATTCATACTTCTCTTGATCTGCTTCAACCAGCTATTTCTGAAGTCCTATTTCTGTACATCCCACTTGATTTTCAATACTGTCAATACTTTGTCTCTTGGCTATGTTAATTGCTAGTACTATTAATAATTGTTGTCTATATGACATGGTCACAGTGAAGAGCTGATCTCTTCCACTGGTTGGACTTGCCCAGGGTCAAACAGCTGGAAAGCATCTGGGGCCACCATTTGAACCCAGGACCTCCTAACTCTAGGCACCTGATGCTCTATCCACTGTGCCACCTCACTGCCCCCTCCTTACTATTTATTTTCTATAGCCTGTGCCTGAAGCCATACCATTTGGATTGCTACAATGTTCAACCCTCACTTGCATCCTTATTTCCATTGTGCTATACTTAATAACTAACATTTAAAAATAATAGTGAGACTGGAAACCACTCAGTTCACAGAAACTTCATGGAATACTAGTGGAAGGAGATCTGGATTTTGACTGAAAGGACATGGGCTTCATCCCTGACTGTTACTTACTCTGTATGTGGTCTTGGGCAAGTTAACTCTGACCCAAACAACTAAGTGCCACAGTGGATAGAGTGCTGTGTGTACTTGGTATCAGGAAGAACTGAATTCAAATTCTTCCCCAGACACTTAGCCTCCTTCAATCTCATTTTTCTCATCTGTAAAATGGAGATAATCATAGTATCTACCTCAAAGTTTTTAGGATGATCAAGTGAGATAATATCTATATAGCGACTTCTGAGTTAAGATGGCTGCTGAGTAGTTGTAGAACTTTTACCCTCCCTGCCACCAACCTGTAGGATACCTCAAAAGAACAAAAAGGCCAAGTTCAGATGAGCAAAGGGACTCCACAATAGGGTACAGCATCAAAGGTATGTGGGATTTGGGCATTTCCACGCTATAAGGGGGTAAATTAGCTCCCACCAAAATGTGAGCTGATCAACCCTCCCCCACCCTACATACAGGGCAGGATTCATAGCTAGCACCTGAGAATTAAAGCAGTAGGGAACAACCCTTAAGTTCTCAGCAGTGAATCAGGAGCATCCCTGAGAGCAGCTAGACCTGAAACCCCAGGAGGCTGAAGATTGCGCACCTTGGGTGTGGAGAGGGGAGTGAGGTAGAGTGGCAGCAGAAACCATGAGCAGGCTCAAAAAGTAGCCTCAGGCAAAAACCGCTCCATAGTTCCATACTTAGAGAGCCTGCCCTCTTCACCCAGACTTGTGAGGGAAGCAAGAAACAGTAAAGTATTGGCTAGCAATGTTCAAGAAAAACCAACCAACAAAAGAAACAAGAAAAATGCATTAACTCTAGATAATTTTTACATAGAAAAAATCCAGACCACAGAACAGACAGCAGAGGAGGACAGTCAAGTAAACATATCCAAACCTTCCCAAAAAGATGAAAATTGGTTACAGGCTCTTGAAGAGTTCCAATCTGAGATCATGAGAAAGGTGGAAGAGATTTGGCAAGAAAAGTGGGAAATAGTTGAAAAAAGAAAATAATAGTTTAAAAGGCAGAATTTCGCAATTGGAAATTGAGGTTCAGAAATCAAATGAAATGATAAGCAAATTGAAGACCAGAAATGACCAGATGGAAGCCATGAAGAGCCAGATAGACCAGACTGAAAAGGAAAACCAAAAGATTATAGCTGAAAACCAGTCTTTAAAGGCTAAAATTGGGTAAATAGAAGCCAATGATCTCACAAGACAGCAAGAATTAACAAATCTAAGTCAAAAGACTGACAAAATAGAAGGAAACATGAAATATATCAATGAGAAGATGACAGATCAAGAAAACAGGTCCAGAAGAGACAACTTGAGAATTATTGGTCTTCCAGAAAAATCAGACAAATAGAAACCTAGATATCATACTACAGGAAATTATTCAAGAAAACTGCCCTGATGCCCTTGAACAAGAGGGCAAAATAGACATTGAAAGAACCCATAGAATACCCTCTACACTAAACTCTCAAAAGACAATCCCCAAGAATGTAATAGCCAAATTCAAAAGCTTCCAAGTTAAGGAGAAAATATTACAAGAAGCCAGAAAGAGGCAATTCATATATCAAGGAATACCAATCAGGATTACACTGGATCTGGCAGCCTCCACACTACAAGACTGCAAGGCTTGGAATATGATATTCAGAGAGGCAAGTGAATTGGGTCTGTAACCAAGGATCACCTACCCATCAAAATTGATTATATACTTCCAGGGGAAAGTATGGGCACTCAACAAAATAGAAGATGTCCAAGTATTTGCAAAGAAAATATCAGGACTAAATGTTAGATATCTAACCACAAAAAACCAAGAGAAACATGAAAAGGTAAATAAGAAAGAGAGGGGAAAGAAAAAAAACATTTTTTTAAAGGTTCTTCTTTAAGGGCTTCAATAAGATCAAATTATTTATATTCCTATATGGAAAAATGTTATTTGTAACTCTCAAAAATTGTATTCACTATTATAGTAATTAGAAGAACTATACATAGGGAAAGGTTAGGGTACTAAGTGGTCTAAGATGATACACAAAAAAAAAATTAAAGGAAAGGGGTGAAGGAATATAAGATGGCACCAAGAGAAACTTAAAGGAATAAGAAAAAAAGGATAATCTATATCACACAAAGAGACATATGGAAAGGGGAAGGGAAGAATACTATTATAAGAAGGAGAGGAAGAGAGTGTTACTAGGTAATACTTAAATCTTACTCTCAGAGGAATCATTTATGAGGAGGAAAAGTAGCTAGATCCATTGGGGTAACAAATTCTATCTTATACTTCAGGGAAAATCAGAAGGGAAAAACCAAGGCGGGGAGTAGGGCAGGGAGTACATAAAGGGAGGGAAAGAGAGGGGCGAGGGAATCTAATTGACCCTAAAAAAATAAATAAATAACAAGAGTGGAACAAAAAGGGAGGGGGTGGAAAGGGAAGTAAAATAAGGGTGGGAATTAGGGGGACTGATTAAAAGCAAACCACTGGTTTAAAAGGAAATAGCAAAAGAAAAAAAGGCAGAATTAGGAGAGGACTTCAAAATGTTGGGGAACACATAGATGACATCATAACTATGAATGTGAATGGGATGAACTCTCCCATAAAACGGAAGCAAATAGCAGAGTGGATTAGAAACAAAAAGCCTACCATATGTTGTCTACAAGAAACACACATGAGGCACGGAGACACACACAGGATGAAGGTGAAAGGATGGAACAAAATCTATGGGACTTCAACTGAATAAAAGAAAGCAGGAGTTGCAATCTTGATAACTGATAAAGCCAAAGTAAAAATAGATCTAATCAAAAGAGGCAGGGAAGGTAATTACATCCTGATAAAAGGCAGTATAGACAATGAGGAAATATCAGTACTTAACATGTAAGCGCCAAATGGTATAGCATCCAAATTACTAAAGGAGAAACTGGCAGAGCTCGAGGAGGAAATAGATCGTAAAACTATACTACTGAGAAATCTAAACCTTCCTCTATCAGATCTAGATAAATCAAGCCAAAAAATAAATAAGAAAGAGGTAAGAGAAGTGAATAAAATCCTAGAAAAATTAGAGTTAATAGGTATGTGGAGAAAAATAAAGAGGGACAAAAAAGAATACACTTTCTTTTCAGCAGCACATGGTACATTCTCAAAGATTAACCATGCACAAGGACATAGAAATATGGCAAACAAATGCAAAAGAACAGAAATAATAAATGGAACTTTTCGGAAAAAATCTTTATAACAAAAAACTCTGACAAAGGTCTAATTACTCAAATATATAAGGAGCTAAATCAATTGTACAAAAAATTAAGCCATTCCAATTGATAAATAGGCAAGGGACATGAATAGGCAATTTTCAAATAAAGAAATCAAAACTATCAATAAGCACATGAGAAAGTGTTCTAAATCTCTTTTAATTAGAGAAATGCAAATCAAAACAACTCTGAGGTACCACCTCACACCTAGCAGATTGGCTAACATGACAGCTAAGGAAAGTGGTGAATGTTGGAGGGGATATGGGCAAAATTGGGACATTCATGCATTGTTGGTGCAGTTGTGAATTGATCCAACCATTCTGGATGGCAATTTGGAACTATGCCCAAAGGGCACTAAAAGACTGTCTACCCTTTGATCCAGCCATACCACTGCTGGGTTTATATCCCAAAGAGATAATAAGGAAAAAGATATGTACAAAAATATTTATAGCCACGCTTTATGTGGTAGCAAAAAACTGGAAAATGAGGGTCTGCCCTTTAATTGTGGAATAGCTGAACAAATTGTGGTATCTGTTGGTGATGGAATACTATTGCACTCAAAGGAATAACAAACTGGAGGAATTCCATGTGAGCTGGAATGACTTCCAGGAACTTATGCAGAGCAAAAGGAGCAGAGCCAGAAGAACATTGTATACAGAGACTGATACACTGTGGTAAAATTGAATGTAATGGACTTCTGTACTAGCAGTAATGCAATGACCCAGGACAATTCTGAGGGATTTATGGAAAAGAATGCTACCCACATTCAGAGGAAGAACTACAAGAGTAGAAACACAGAAGAAAAACAATTGCTTGAACACATGGGCTGTTGGGAATATTATTGGAGATGTAGACACTAAATAACTCTAGTCCAACTATCAATAATATGGAAATAGGTCTTGATCAATGATAAATGTAAAACCTAGTATAATTGCGTGTCAGCTAAAGGGGTTCAGGGGCTGGGAGGGGTTTGAGGAGAGGAAAAGAACATGAATCATGTAACCATGGGAAAACATTCTAAATAAAATAATTTAAAAAAATAAAAAAAATAAAAAGTCAGGGGAGGATCTACTTGTACAAAAAAAAAATCTATAAAGCACTGAAAGTAATAAATGCTAACAATAATTTTCTTTAGTCTACCAATTTTTCCTTCCTTAGACTTTGTTAGATGCTATACCACAAACAATGGTAACGTACAGCAAAACAGTACTAGCAGACAGCATTCAATATGGTGGTTTTGCCTGTGGAAATTAATTTGGAATTTGCACTTAGAAAATGGTGTATTATGACTCACATTATTTAATAGCAGCAAACATGGCTGTAGAAGAAAGGAAAATGAATATGATATGGCATTAGAAGACATACCTACGTCCTCGTACTAAAAGTCGAGAGGCTTTTCCTAGTAATTCAACTGCTTGTCTTAGGCGTTCTTCATTCTTAGGGAACACAAGAAAAGGACATGTTGCCAATTTTCATCTGTAAGTTAATTCAACAAGTATTTATTAAGCACCTACTATGTGTAAGGAATTATGGTACACACTGGGAATAGGACAAAAAAATAAAAAATAAATGTTCTATTTAACTTTTCTCATATCATTTTAAAAAACAAAACATTAAGCCAATGTACCAAAGAAAGTATGTGTTCTAAGCATCTTTAACCCCATCTTCCAAATCTATTCCATTGATCTTCCACAAAAGAGAGGAAGGGAATTTGAATTTGAATGTGGAAGAGCTTTCAGAAGGTTATTTAATTTCTTGACCTATGTTAAGAGATACTTTCCTTTAACAAAAAGTATTTCTCTTCTTTCTAGGTTTTCCCCTTCAGTCACAAAAGGAGAATGATGTAAAATTAATTCTTACATAACTAACTAAATAACTAAAATAATTCATATTAGCAGAATTTTTTTTGTATAATGCCAGAGGCATGAAGATGGAGATTGTGTCTTTTTCTTCTTGATGACCACCCCTCTCCTCAAAACAACAACTAGCATAGCATTTTTGTACAACAGGACATATACTTGAACTGAAACCAAAGTTTAGTGTGAAGTATATTTTATTCCATTCCCATTATTTGAACTGGCAATTCTAGTATGGCATAAACAGGATCAATACCAGTTAACTAAAGTACTAAGTTAACAAAAACAAAAAGATTTTCACCTAACTGGGGAATAAGTGGAAGTCGTTAGTGAATGATGTACCCAATGCATAAACACAAAGCTCTGCAAACTGTAATGGATAGTCTTTACTACCCAAATCCACATTATATCATACCCATTTAGTGGTTTTGCCCCACTATGTCTTCTTCAATACATTCAAAGCCATGCCAAACATTTAAGAAAGTGAAAACTTACTTCGAACACATTAGCTGTCTGTTGATATAACTGTACAGCCTTTTCAGGGTTCACATTTTCTATTAGCCTAAAATGGACAAGACAAGTGTTAATCTTTCAACTAGGAATGGTAGCACATTCTTCCAAGAATTTGACTCAAACAAGAAAAAATGATGCTTTCACCTCATTTATTTCCAGAAACAGATTTTGGAGACTTACTTTCCTGCCCTTTCCAAAGCCATGGCCGCTGTGTCAGGCGTCCCATTCTCCAGATACATCATACTGGCTTTCTCAATCAGGTGAACAGCTTCTGGTAATTTCTGCATCTCCTTTAGTTAAGAGATACACTATTGGTCAGGGATTGTAACAACAGAAGAAAATGTAGGAAGGAACTTAAATTTATTGACTTAATACCTAAAACACAGGAAAACCAAGTTTAACAAATTTCTTCCATGTGATTTTCATAATAGTGTGTAAGGTATCTGTATATGCATACATATACACATATATAGGACTAGACGAATTCTCATATATACATTCACTGACCTAGCTGCATCTAATCAAATCAAAATATATTAATTCCTCCACACATGGCTAATATGGAAATACATTTTACAGGACTTCACATGTATAATCTATATAAAATCATTTGCCTTCTCAAGGAAGGGTATGGGGAGGGAGGGAAGGAGAGAATTTGGAACTCAAAATTCTAAAAAAATTACTATTTAAAAAAATCTGCACATGTAACTAAGAAAAAATAAGTTCTATACATATGTAATTCACTATTTTATAACACTTGTCATGTTCATCCTTTCCTTCTCTATTTCCACCACCATCTGCTCAATTATAATCCTCCTCATTGACCCTAGTAGGAGCCTATATTACTGAAAGAGCTTTCCATCTCAAGTCCATTCCCTCAAATATATGGCTGCTAAATTAAAATTCCTCATACACAGATGTGATCCTGACATTTCTCTACTCAAAACCTTTTAATAACTCCCTATTGCTCACTGATTAAGGTCCAAACTCCTTAGTCTAGCATTCAGAGCTCTTTGCAATATGGTTCCCCTCCACTTTTTTCAACCCTACTTCATACTACTACTTGCTACATATTCTATCCTCTAGCAAAAATGAGTTATTTTCTGTTCCCTCTGCATATCCTACACTTTCCTATCAACATGTCTTTACTCATTATGTTGCCTTGCTTTGTCCTGTGTGTGGAAATCTACCAAGATCTAGCTTAAATGTTATTCTTCCCATGAAATCTTCTTAGAGGAAATCATTTTCCCTTTCAAGGTCCTAACATAGCACTTTGTAATATTTCTCTTATGTTTTCATGTGCTCTTCTGCATTACAATTATCTACGTATATCTCATATTCCATTATTTGACTATAAGCTCTGTAAAGCAGAGCTTATAGTCTTTGCATTATTTCTGTCTTTGCATTATTTCCAATACAATTACTTACACATACAGATACTTAATAAACAATTACTAAATTAAAGCTTTGTTGGGATTGTCCAATTAGCCATATTAAATCTGAAAGATCAAGCCATTATTTTCTTAATATTGTTTATGAGGATATGAGGATGCCCAAGCTAAGAGAATAACCTTATTATGTGATTATTAAATGTTATATTACCATTAAAGCTCTCACATATAAAGTTCTTGAAGTCTTTAGAATTAAATTTTTTAATTGAAATTTAAAGGAATAATACCTCACATTCAATTCATTAAGCACTTAGTAATAGCAATGGGCCAGGCACTGTGCTTGGTGCTAGAGATAACAAAACAAAAACTTAATAGTCCCACTACTTATATTTTATGGGAAGAAATCATTATGGATACAAATATAAGTAACACATCATAAATATACAAATATAAGTAACACAACATAAATATTAAGTAAACTCAAAGCTTCCTCTGTCAGGAAGGAAGAAGCCCAATTGGGAAATGAGGGTGAAGATCAGAAAAGGCTTAAAGTAGAAGAGAACACATTTTGGGAATGAGGCAGAGCCTGTGCAGAGTAGAGGCAAAAATAAAATATTATATATGAGAAATGGAAAGTAGACTGGAATGCCCAGAACAGAAAAAGTACAAGAATAATGTGGAATCAATCATCAAAGAAAGGTTAGAGTCAGATTCTAAATGGCTTTAAGTACCAAACACAGACATCTATAATTATATAAGCAGTAACCGGGGTTTCCCAAGTAGAGGACTGACATAATCAGACCTGCACTCTAGGAATATTAATTTGGTCACTGTGTGGCAAATAGATTTGAGAGGGAGGAAAAGAGAAGCAGGTGTTATAGTAAGGCTTAAATAAGGTGATGACTATGGATGGACAGAAAGGATCATAATAAGATAGATGTTGTGGAGGTAGAAATTAAAATATTTCACAACTGATTAAATATAATGAGTAAAGGAAAGTGAAAAGTTATAGATGACTCAGAGAGCCTGGTGGTCTGAAAAATAGTGGTGGCCTTGAAAAAGTTCTATTTTAAACTTAAGAGTCTGAATTGCCTATGAGAAATCTAGTCAGAGATATCTGGCAGATAGCTAATGAGGAAGAAAGACAAAGAATGAATATGTGTATATTTGGAAGTCATCTCCATGATGATGATGACAACAGAACTCATAGGCGCTAATGTGATTGCATAGGCAGAACATGAATGATGATCCTGGAATTATGTTTTCAAATAAAAGCCATATCTACTTAGTCACCGAGTGGGTTGTAAAAACAATAACCATGATCCCAGTCCTAAAATAGGTTCACATCTTGGCTTTAAAATATGATTTTTCATTTCTCATGAGACTAACAAATTAAATAAACAGGTCTGTCTGAAAGCTGCAAGGAAAAAAATTATCTAACATTCAGTGAAAATATATTTTAAAAATTAATAAAATGTTCACTATGAATCTCAGGGCAACCATACCTGTCATTTCTTCATGGAAGCCAAAAGACAGTTATCTTAAGAACTTAATGTTGAAAAAAAATGGTTTTAAAGCTTGTTGCACTGACTTTAATTCTGAAAGTTAGAAGATCAATGGCACCTGCATAGAATTCCTTCTTACTTCATTCAATAACTTTTCTTGAGCATATATTATATATAAAACCCTATCCTTGGAGTTCATGGGACATACAAATAAATATAATATACAACCCCTGTTCTCATGGGACTCAGAATGTAACAAGAGATTTAACCCAAGAAAAAAGACACATTATCTACAAACAATACAATATACAGTAGGCACCATATAGGTTGCACAAACAAGTCTCTGTCTTAATAACAGACAAAGATTAAGCATGATTTAGAAATGTTTTGCCTTCACTTTATGAACATCAGAAGCACTACCATAATCCTGATATTCCCTTTCAAATTGACATGCTGCCAACTTCACAACTATGCCACTCAAGACTTTCCAATAAGCTGGCAGAAAGGTTTCAATTATGAAGCATAAAGTAAAAATGCTTATTTCAATCTGGCCACTTTTTAAATCACATGATCCCTCTGAGGCAAATAATATATAGTCCTTAAGATTTAGAAAATGTTAAAACCAGAAGTGGATACAAGAGCTATGGGGCCCATTGCATACCTCTGTCTAGAAGTTAGCCACAATGCAATGCCTTAAAGGTTTGCATGATAAATGGGTGGAAAGTTTAGCCACCAGGTTTTATTCAGGACCATGAAGCTCAGGACTCATAATGTTGCCTAGAATTGTACATGTTTATTGAATTCAAATACATACCAAAATGTTTTTTCTAAATCTGTCAGCCAACCCACTCGGATTTCTTTTTTTATTCATTCTAATCTCTGCCTTCAAACATTCAAATTAAAGAATTTAGCAAAAATGTTTAAATAGAAAGCTTTGATGAAGATTCAACCATATTAGCTATTTCAAAATAGACCCAGCTGAGAAAACAAACTAAACTAACAGATTATGGAGGTGCAGGTGGCTTTAGCATCAAGACACTGATTTGTAATATCAGCAATCACAGCCCAATTTGAGACTGTTTAGGTATATAGCAAGACAGGAAAGAAATCTATACGTTTTTCTTGTATTTACTTCTAAGGAAGTCCAGGGTAAAGGGGAAAACTTAGGTTTCAAGACTAGTTCTTGAGGGGCTAATTTTCTTACTAAATCAGTCTGAATCACCAAAATTCAATTCCAAATCAAGTTTCAGCCAGGAAATGATTTTTATTATAGCTTAATCCCCCCAAAACAAAGTTTTACAATGAGTGTTCTGAGTTACAAGTAAATTAATAATTAAGCCTGTTATAAAAATATTTTTATCAACATACATTAAAATAAAAGTCTCAATTTCCTTCCTACATTTAAACATTTAAAACCGAAATAATTGGATTTAGTTTTTTCTTTAAATTTTCAAAATGTTTTTCTGGATTTGTGATGCCACCAATGCCAGCTACCACAAAATATAAATCAGTGACTTCTTTCCTCCTAAACTGAGAGAATATTAATCCCCTCCATGATTACCTAAATTAACGTTTAAAATGTAATTTCTTAAGATATGAATTATTAATGCCCTAAAGTAAAATGGATAATTTTGATTACATGAAATTAAAAAGCTTTTACACAAACAAAACTAATGCTGCCAAAATTAGAAGGAAAAAAGGAAACAGGTAAATATTTTTTAGCAAGTTTCTCCAATAAAGGTATCATTTCTCAAATATGTAGGGAACTAAGCAAAATGCATAAAAGTTAGAGCCACTTCCCAATTGCTCAATAAATGACCAAAGGATATGAACAAGCAATTTTTAAAAGAAATCTAAGCTATCAGTAGTCACATAAAAAAATGCACTAAAAATCACTACTGATTAGAGAAATGCAAATTAAAACAACTCTTGAGATACCATCATAGATACCTATCAGATTAGCAAACATGAGAGAAGAGGAAAATGACAAATGTTTGAGAGGAAGTAGAAAAATTGGCACATTAATGCACTGTTGGTAGTATTGTGAACTAGTCCAAAATTTTAGAGAACAACTTAGAACTACTTCCCAAAAACTTTAAAACTGTGTAGACCCTTTGACCCAGTAAGACTCCTAATAACTATATCACAAAGAAATCAAAGAAAAGAGAAAAGGACCTATAATTACAAAAACATATACATTAGCTCTTTTTTGTGGTGGCAATGAATTGGAATTTGAAAGGATGCTTATCAATTGGAAATGACTTCACAAGTTGTGGCATATGATTGTGATGGGATACTATCGTACCATAAGAAATTACAAACAGGATGCTTTCAGAAAAATCTGGCAAAACATGAACTGATGCAAAGTGAAATAAGCAGAATCAGGAGAACGATGTATATAGTAATAAAAGATTATACAATGATCAACTGTGAAAGATTAAACCATTATCAGCACATGAACAACATAGAAATATATACTGCATAAAAGCACTGATATAACCTCTATCAGACTATTTGCTACCTCAGAAAAGGAGGAAGAGAGGAAAGTGAGGGAGAAAATTTTAATCCTTAAATGTCAGAAAACAATTGCCAAAAATTGTTTCTATGTGTAAATGAAAAAATAAACGATTAAAAGGAAATAAAGAAATGATAAGCAGAACAGCTTCAGAAAAACCTTGGAAAACTTGTAGGAACTGATGCAAAGCAAAGTAAGCAGGATCAGAAGAATATCATACACAGTAAGAGCAATATTGTAAGAATAAGAAATTGTGAAAGACATCTACGCTGATCAAGACAATGATCCAAAACAATTCCAAAGAACCCATGATGAAATATGCTATTCATTAAAAATGAATATTAATAAATGTTTAAAAAAATATGCTATTCACCTACAGAGAGAGAACTAATGAACTATAAATGCAGAATGAAGCATATTTTTTATCTTATTTTTCTTTTTTTTTTTTTTTACAACATGGCTAATGTAGAAGTGTTTTGCATTTCTTCATATGTATAATCTATATCAAATTGTTGCCTTCTCAAAGAAAGGGGAGGAGGAGAGGGAAGGGCAAAATCTGGAAGTCAAAAAAATTAATAAATATTAAAAATCTTTTTACATGTAATTGGAAAATATTTAATGAAACAAATAAAAATGTATTTTTAAAAAAATATATTAATGTCCTACTTCTATTCACATTCTAATTGGCACTATTTAAGAAATCCTTCTTCTAGCATGCGTAACATTTCCTGGCTTGTGACTTTTCAAACTAAACATAACTATGATATTTAATATTTTGTTATAATAAAGAAGACATATTACTTATATTGCAGTTATGCCATACTGACCTTCAACATCATGCCAGCTTGTTCATAAGCTCTGTAAAAAAAAAGAGAAAACAATTTTCTTCATAAGTGATCTTAATGAAATGAAGAAAAAAGGAAAAACATTCTGGCTTTTACTACTCAGTAAATGCAACTATCTCATTCAATAATAGTAAAGCAGCTGGGTACAATCATACTTCCTTTTTCTATTATGTTCATGCTGACTTTTTTATATTGTACTTCTGAGACAATATAAAGTGAATGGATGAACGGTACACAGTAGAGGTAAAAAGTGTTTTTTAAAAGACCTGAATATAAGATCAAGCTTCCTAATCTTCTACAGTTGGATAACTTTCAAAATTACTATAAGGGGAAGATAATATTTAGTTTTTCTGCTTTCCAATCTGAGAATGATATAGACTGAAATTTTTTCTATGCTTGATAGGAAAAGACAACATTGATACTATATTGCAACAAGTATAAATATGCATTCCAATTATAAATTAATATCCTTTTAAGTAGAAACAAGAACATTTTAAGTCAATACAAAGTAAATACAAATTTGCTTCCTGAACATTAGGAAGCATTCAAAATTTTTAAGTAGCTAGGTATAAAGAACTTACTTGGCTGCATGAAAAAGACTGGGGATGTGAAGGACTTGGAGTTAAGGATAAAAATAAAAGAAATGAATGAGTGTCTTAGACCCTTACAAGTTAACAGGAACAAAGTAAAATGTGACATAACTAGGTTAATCCCTAAAATTATGGTACATACATGAGAAATAATTTGACTGTAACAAATACTTCCTAAAAACTATAAATTTCAGAAAGGTGCTAAAGAAATTTAGCACATTTTTTAAAATTTCCGGTATGTATCGATTTAACAAGATCAACCAAAACTAAAAATAATTATAATCAAAGCACCTTTTAATAGAAATAGAATAAGAAATCATTTTCATTCAATAAGTTTTAAGTATTTCTGATCAATTTTTTCACTTCAACCTGTTTATCAGCTTTAGTACCAAAACAGGAAAGAAAAATTAGATTAAAATATGTTTTTAAAAGTTGTTTGGCAGTTGTATTGGCTACTTACTTGCTATTTATTTTTCTGTACCATTCTAATAGAATGTAAGCTCCTTGAGGGCAGAGCAACCTCACTTTTGTTATTCTCAGTGCATAGTATAAATACCTAGCACATAGTATAAGTACTTTAAAATACTTAATGATTAACTAATAAATATCTCCTTCACCCCATTCTATGGGGGAGGAAGGAGATGAGAACAATCATTACCAAACTCATCAACAAAAAATAAATATCTGGAAGACATTCTTTTCACAAATTAATTCTGTAAATAAAAATAGATTCTTATTCCTGAGAACTCATTAAGAATAAACAATTTGAAAATTCAATGCTATGCTTTCCTTCCTAATTGACAAATTCACAACTAATAACAATAATAAATGTTAACCAAGGCATATTTTCACCAAATGATTGATTCAATTCCTTAAAAAAGCATTTTACATGATGTTGAAAAGATACGCCCGATTATTCTCATGTGCAGCAGCTTCTCTCAGACAGGCATCTTTGGCTTGATCAAACTGTTTGGCATTTTTAAAAGCAACAGCTGAAATAAAGAAAAAAATTGTTTCCATTTTTATCACTTGAAAAAAAAACAAAATGAATCATTATATTAGGAAAAGTATTACTGAAACTGCTTATTTCCAAAAAATTTGAAAAAGAGAATTAAAATAACACTGTAATGGCTCTTTTATTTCCTAAGATAATAGATGCTGAGCAGAAAGGGCCTTTAGAGGTCATCAGGTCCACCTCCCTCATTTTACAGATGAGGAAACTAAGAACCAGAAAGGTAAAGCCTACATACGTTTCTTTAAGTCCCAATAAAAATGCCTTCTTTTACAGGAAGTTTTCCTTAACCCCTCTCAATTCTAATGTCTTCCCTCTGCTAATTATTTCCCCTGTATCCTATATGTAGCCTGCTTTTTAATATTTTTTAATATATTGTCTCTCAATAGATTGTAAGTTCCTTGAGAGCAAGAACTCTTTTCTTTCTTTTTACACTGTCAGCACTTAGCACAATGCCTGGCACATAGTAGATACTTAATAAATGTTTATTGATTGATTAAAGTTTCTTGCCTAAGGTCACATGAGCAGCAAGTGTCAGAAGGAAGACTTAAAACTGTCTTTTAAGCAGGTCCTCTTTCTATTATACCTATTTGCCGCCCACTAATATAATCTAGCAATAAAGCTCACAATCTATTCCTAACCATCCTATGATTCTTTCTTTCATGTCTTCCTTGAAATTCACCACGAGAGTCCATTCAGTATGTTAAGGACTCTCTCTTTTCTCCCTCTCTTTTACATTTAATAGCTACAAATAGAGCATATATAGGCTGTTTATTACTTGTTCCTTGCTTCTGCTACATCATTTTTTATGGCCATATAATATACTGATGATTTATGCTATTAAAGAATTATCTTGTAACTTTTCTAATTATTTACTTTTTAATTTTATTTGAAGAACTGATTGGATAGTTATAGTCTTAGTATGATAGAATCAAATCAGGATGGTTAATTGAATATCAAAACAAGTATTAGCAACCACAGGCTTTGCTGAGTAACCCATACCCATTAATCTTAATGGGCACCAGAACTGAGGACTGATATGAAAATAAGAATGTTGAAGTAGAAATGTTACTACAAAAATGCTTCATAAAGGAAGAAAATATTGGATTAAAACAGGGTTCAAAGAAAATTCTACCTATTGTCTTTGGTTTTTAAGGGTACTGCATTAATAAGATGTACAGGAAAAAATTTCACACTGTAATACTATTAAGCCTTTAAGTAGTTAAAAAGAACAAGTATTTATAGAATTTTAATGGCAGTCTCAAGTCTAAATACAATATTAAGAGGGTGAAAAATAAAGCTGTGAAACAAGAAAAACACAGGGTTTAAAATGTCCCAATAGACCTCTGAGAAAGAATGCTATCCATATCCACAGAAAGAACTGTGGGAGTAGAAACACAGAAGAAAAACAACTGCTTGATCACATGGTTTGACAGGGATATGATTGGGGATGGAGACTCTAAACGAGCACTCTAGTGCAAATATTAATAATATGGAAATAGGTCTTGATCAATGACACATGTAAAACACAGTGGAACTGCTCATTGGCTACAGGAAGGAGACGGGAGGAGAGGAGGGAAAGAACATGAATCATATAACTATGGAAAAATATTCTAACCCAATTAATTAAATAAAAATGCCCAAACAAAAATAAGTAAATAAATAATTGAATGAAGTGTTTCGATAGAGGCAGCTGGGTAGCTTAGTGGATTGAGAGCCAAGTCTAATGATGAGAGGCTGAGGCTTCAAATATGGCCTCAGATACTTCCTGGGCAAATCTCTTGACCCCCATTGCCTAGCCCTTACTGCTCTTCTGCCTTCGAACCAATACACAGTATTGATTCTAAGGTGGAAGGTAAGGGTTTAATAAACAAATTAAATTAAATTATAAAAATAAAATAAAATGTCCCAATAACTCCAATCCTTCCCCTCTCCTCTCCTCTCTTCACTATTCCCCCTACCACCACCACTCTGGTTTAATTATTTGTTATGCCAACTCAACAGTTTGTTTTACCTGAACCTCCCCACCTCTACTTTCATTTTCCCCAGCTTCTAACCAAGATGAAATGAATGTACAATTCTCTGTAGCTGTACACATGCTATTAAGCAATGCTGATTTTCCATGTATTTCCTCTCATTCATACTAGTTGAAAGTATCTGGCGTTGGAAGAATCTGCCCTCAAAGAGTGGCTAAAGTATACCAGAGCAGCCTCTGACTAAGTGCCTCCTATCTATTCCATCAAATGAAGATTTATTTCAGTAAAAAAAAAAAAAAAAAAGTCCCTCTTACGTTCTGTGTTAATACTCTACTGAGATCAATCACAGACGACTTGTAGTTTGTGGGGAGGGCTTTAGGGGGGAGGACATAAAAGTATATTATAAAAGAGAAGACAGAATTGTCTTACCTTTTTGAAATCTATAATTCTGTTGGGGTGGAGGAAAAAAGAAAGGAAGGAAATAGCATCGAATAGCCCTATTTGTCACAATACTCTTCTTCCCTTGCCCTTCTGTCTTCTCCTCAATTAGAGGAACACAAAGACAATGCCTCACTTTCCCCCATTCTTCTCCTTCTGCTTCTCCAACTCCAACCTTAATACCCACTCTAAGTGCAGGAAGTGCTATACCTTCAGCAAGCGACTAAATAGCAAACTACCTCCCTCCAGTATACTCTCAGCTCCTTACCGCTGCTGAACGTCATCACTGCTTAGAACTAGCAGGACTCAGAAGAGTAAAAAGAGATGACTTTTTACCAGCTACATACTTTTGTTGAGCTGGGGTGATGATGTTTAACAGCTAACAATAATCACATTACAAGCTAATTAATTCAGAGGCAGATTTTTTCATCTTAAAAAAGACAATTTATATACCACAAAGTATGGCCTAATAAAGACAAATTAAACTATGGGCCAAAAACTATAGTAAATCATACAAATCTATTGACCTCCTTACTGAACCCAAATTTTAACCACAAATTAACTCTAAGACACACATCAAACCAAAAATTCATTTCATATTTTAAAAAGGAGGGAAATCGTTACAAAAAATGCTTAACTAATTAGGAGAAATAGAATGTTCACAGATGGAATACTTATGCCCAATTTTGGGCACCATGTTCTAGGAAAGATCCTGATAATATGGAATGTGTCAAAAGGAGGGTGATCCAAGTGGTAACAGGACTTGAAACCAAACACTAGTATGAGGAAGAATTAAATTTAACCTGCTTGGCCTCAAAAGCCAGAATTAGAACTACTGAATAGAAGTTACAGAGACACTGATTTGAAGTAAATATAAGGAAGGAATTCCTAACAATTATAGTTATATAGAAGTAGAATGGCCTGCCTTAGGACATAGCTCCCATTACTGCAGGCCTCCAAAGAAAGACTAGATGATCACATATTGGGCATGATGCAAGGGGATGTGGATTGGACTATGTTACCTCTGAGGTTTCTTCTGTAACTACAATTTTATGATTCTAAAGTATCCATATGGCTCAAAGTGAAAAAAGTCTTAACTTTCACAAATATACCATTGGATCTGTTTCCAGAGAACATGTGAATCATCTGAGAAGAAAATCAAATAAATAACTGATATATTTTATTTTGCTGTGAAAAGGTCTATAATATCCAAGTTACACAATAAGTAATACATTAAATCTCCATACTTATCACAAAACTAGGGGGAACAAGAGAATAACACATTTAAACTATTAAAAACTACTTCTGAGTGTCACTCCTCTCACTATGCAGATGAAAGGAAGTGGTAGATCAACTCCCAACAATGAAGGAGGCTATCAGTATTTAAGTGGAAGGAATACCAAAGGCATATAATAGTCTTGCTGTTAAAAATAGAAACATATCTATTTGTATTAATGTCATGTTAGATGAAAGCAAATGATTATTTTAAGATTTAGCACTAGATCTAAAAAGACTAGAGTCTCCTACCTGCTTTCCCATATTCAGTTGCCGCACTGTCATAATCTGGCTTCCATTTTAAAAAACCAGTTTTCAGGCTAAAGTGAAAAAGAAGACAACTTTAATACAACTGATCATCTACATTTATTTATAAGTCAGATGAATCATGATGCATTAGCAAGTTTAACTGAAAATGATAATCTTAAGAAGCTGAACCATAGCAGAGATAAAACAAAAGGGCTTTCTAACCCACAACAATGATAATTAAATAAATGGACTCATTTTCTCCTTTATTAAAGGATTTGCAATTATAGAACAACAGCACAGTACTGCAATCCAAATGTACAAAATTTGAATTATCAAGCAACCTACTAGTTGATAATTTAACTTCCTTTAAAGAAAAGAAGAAAACTTTTCCTTCATGTGTTTTCATTTTCTAAACAATGTCCTTTGCAAAGTAAATTTTCATTCAGTTCATAGAACTCTAAGATCATACAACAACATCAATCTCAAAGGCAATAGGAAATCCAGCTTGTCCAACAAAACAGAAACCTAGAGCTAGAGTTCTATAACAGCTTACCAAGCATATTCAACCTGCTATCAGGCATATACCAAAGCATCATAAGTGAGTTATCAATTTTTTTTCAACACACATTTCATTTAAGATTTGTGTATATGTCCTTACCTGAGAAGTGATTACAACCATGGCAGTAAGCACTTTTATAAGTTTGCTCCACAAAGAATTGGAAATTAGGGAATAGCTGAACAAGTTGCGGTATAACTTTGTGATGGAATACTACTATTGTGCTATAAGAAATAACAAAGGGGGATGGTTTCAGAAAAACCTGAGAAGACTTATATGAACTAATGCAAAGTGAAGAGAGCAGAATCAGAACAAGTACATTGTAAGCAAAATACTATAATGATGATCAACTGTGAAAGACACTACTTGTCTAGGCAACTTCTCATAGTAGAAGAGAATTGAAAACAAAGTGGCACTGCTGAACAAATGGAGTATATATGGGCAATTGATTATTATTGTGAAGTATGAAATATGAATATGAAGAATTCAAAGAAACAGTAAAAGATTTATATGAAATTATGCTGTGAGATATTTATCATAATTAAAGAAATAAAACATTTTTCTCATGGCTTGGCTTATTAGAATACTCAACATTTTCAAGGAGAATTAATATATGAAAGAGTACACATAGAAAAACGATACATAGAAAAGCCAAAGATTTTGTAAAAGTGATAAAATAGTTTAGTGCAAAACATGCCTGGCTGACTATAAAATTAAAATCAACAAAAGTACAGATATGGTTGTTGTTCAGTTATAGATGACTTGTTATGACCTAATGGACCACAACTACCAATGGGGTTTTCTTGGCAAAGATACTGGAGGGCTGTGCCAGTTTCTTTTCCAATGAACCCTTTTGTCAGTCAATCAAAGGTTAAGTGATTTGCCCAAGCTCACATAGCGAAGAAGTGTCTGAACTCAAGTCTTCCTGACTTCAGATCTCAGGCACCTTCTAACTATGGCAATCATTAAGAAGCTATAATAATACACCCCAAAGTTGGTATAATTTATATAGTGTCATGGACTGCACCCATTAATTCATCCGTCATTCTAACTATTTCTGTCTACCTATCCCCACTCCTTACTCCTAGAAAAGGAACCTCATCTGACCAGAATGAATCACTTAGTACAAAACTGCTAAAAGAAACACAACTATAACTATACGATCTACAAACTCATATACATGGATTTTTTAAATGTTGGTAGTTCATTAGCAATAACTTTAGAAATACAGCTGAGGAAGACTCATAGGCAAAATGGACCCAAAAGCAAGAATGTGAAGAAAATCTTAGTCAACCAATTCTTCTTTACTGGTGTTCCCAGTGGTGTAGGAAAAAGAACATTCAATTCAGAATTAGAGGCCCTGGGATCAAATTCCTCTATTTCTGCCATTTACTACCTACATAATTTGGAATAGGCCATTTCACTTTTTTTGCCTTAATTTCCACCCTTGTAAAATGTGGGAATTGGACTAGATAATAGTAAAATTCTTTCCAACTCATCACCTTGTGATAAGTTGAGAGGAAATACTGCAAGTAGCAGAATATCAGACTACTAGATCTTTTAGATTGCTGATTTTAGTGATCAAATTTTCCAAACCAAAAATAGGGACACAGGATCTAACAAATAATATTTCTTTTATAAATCCTTTTGAAAAGTAATGCCAGCTAGTATAGTTAAGCAGGAAGCAACTTAGGTCACTAATTTTAATTCACTATGGTAGAGTATAATGTAGTACGTAGTAATTTTTTCTAACTTGAGGTGGTTTATTTTCCTTCTGCACTGAAAAATATAAGGGGCTGTTATAGATATTTGAAATCTAAGAGCCATAATCATAAATTTAGAGGTAGAAGGGTCTTAAAAGATCAATTTAGTCACATTATTTAAATTTAATTCTGTTAGTATCAGTGTCAAAATATTTGTTCTTTCAATAAATACTAAGGGTGTAAAAATGCTCAAGGAGCTATCCTAGGTGCTGGACAAAATAAGAATGAAAAAGACAGAACAAAAAGAACATTATATTCAGTAACAGAAATATTGTTTGAAGAATGGCTTGTGTATGTCTAACTCCAGAGGAAGAACTGGTAAATAGGAACAAGCAAAGCATAGTTTTATATATACATACATCTTTTTGTTAAATGATGCTTTCTCTAGTACAGGGAGAGAAGGAAGGATGGGAAAGCCTGGGAATTTTAATGTAACAAACAAGCAAATTAACTGTTTTTTAAAAAGAAGAATAAGTCAAAAGTCTCTTATCTGAAAGAACTTACTGTCTATTGAAGAAGTATTTATATACATGCATGCAAACACATATGCTATAATATATATGTATATGTAATATATGTAATAGAGGAAGGAAAAGGCAACACTAGGAAAGACAACATTTGAAGGGTAAGTGGGTCAGTTAGTTGGGTCAACAATCTTTTTTTTTAAACCCTTACCTTCCATCTTAGAATCAAAACTGTGTATTGGTTCCAAGGCAGAAGAGCGGTTAGGGCTAGGCAATGGAGGTTAAGTGACTTGCCCAGGATCACACAGCTAGGAAGTAGCTGAGGCCAAATTTGAACCTAGAACCTCCCATCTCTAGGCCTGGTTCTTAATCCACTGAGACACCCAGCTTCCCCCTCAACAATCATTTATTAAGCACTTAGTGTATTTCAATCATTGTGCTGAGTTGTGAATATATAAATAAAGGAAAAAATAGTCCCTGCCCTCAAAGAGTCCATATTCTAATGGAGACAACCTATAAATAACTAGACACCTACAAGATATTAGTCACAAAAAAATGAGAAAAAAGTTCATTCTACATTTAAAAAAAAAGCATTTGTAAATGAACTAAAGCAAAAAGCCTTTTTTGTCCAGAGACATAAATGTGGAAAAACTATGAGCTTTTCCTCACACAGAACCAGAGACTGAAGTTTATCCAAGGGGCCCAAAATGGGCTGCCAGTGCTGGACAAGAAAGACAAGGACAAAACTTTCCAACTATTTGTCATATGAGAAAGAACTGATCAAGGACTGAGGACAGAAAAAGATCTATCAAGTCCTAGGATTCCCATTCTTTACCTTGGGCTAAAAATTTGAGAAAATACAGGCACAGAGCCAGAATTAAGGATGGAGGGTGGGGGTTGGGAGGGGGTAATCTTCCACCCTGATTCAAACCTGTTCAAGTCTCCTCTGGTTTATTATTTTTATTTTTCACTTTTTTGTGTTAAAGGAATAGGAACAGGAAGAGGAACAGTTAGGTAGCTCAGTGGATAAAGCACCAGGCCTGGAGTTGGGAGAACCTGAGTTCAAATTTGGCCTCGCATACTTCTTAGCTAGTGACCCTGGATTTAACCCCAGGATAAGTTCCAGAAGGAAATATTAAAATTCAAAATCTTAGAAGCAGAATAATTCAATGTAATGATGAAATTTAAAGTGTGGCCATACATTTGTGGGTGTGTCTGATGTGAAGATGAATGAAGTCACTGGTCTTCTCAAGAACTATGAAGTCATCAAAGTAGACATTGAAGTCATGATGACAAGAAGCAGGGAGTGGGATGGTGAACTAAAGGAATAAAAAAAGGAGGGAATATCCTAAAGGTTAGTAGATGCAATGACAAAGAAAAGGGGCACTATAAATGGATAATATGGACTTCAAAAATAATGATGTCCTTAAGAGATGATGGTCGAAAAATTATCCAGTGGGGGCAGCTGGTTGGTTCAGTGCATTGAGAGCCAAACTAAAAATGGAAGGTACTGGGTTAAAAATCTGACCTCAGACACTTCCTAGCTGTAGGGGTCAAGTCACTTAACCCCCAATGTTACCCTTACTGCTCTTCTGTCTTGGAACCAATACAAGCTATTGATTCTAAGATAGAAGGGCCAGGGTTAAAATAACAACAACAACAATAATAATAATAACAATCCAGAGTAATAGTGAAATTAAGTAACAAGTTATGCTAAACATTCCAACTCACCCTGGAAGTTGGGGATAGGAATGAGAAAAGTGTCACATTGAATCCTATCATAAACATAATCGAATTAATGAAATAAAAAGATCTTTCACTGATAAGGTATTACTTCTTAAATTACTGGAAACAGAAACATGCAACCCTAACTACTACAAGAAAGTAAAACTGTACTTACTATCTAGATGGGATATATAACCTGGTTATCCAATAGAAAATTTCAGTTCTCTGTATACCATCTTCTCTTTTATCTTCTTTATCAGGCAGTGGAATTGCCATTTGATATAACCAAGTATATCAAGCCCATACAAAATTAAACTGGTATGATGCCTGCCTTCTAAAAATGTATAATCATGAAGACAACAAAATATAAACTATCAAAACTTTAAATATATGTGTTTACAAGTGTTCAAGAAATAGCGAAATTATTTTTCTTTAATGAAGAGAATGAACAGAGAGATGAGAATAGTGAGTCTGAAAATACCTCCACCGCTTTAGATAGACAAAAAGTTTTTAGGGAGGAAATGGATGAAATAGGTATGATTTCTAGAGCTTTTGAAGGAAGGAACAGCTGTGCTGTGAGTTCCTAACAAAATATCACATAATAAGTTCTGCCAAGTATAACTGTCATGTTTAATTCCGGTCATCAAGACTTCCTTTCCTTCATACGACAGTTGTCAATACCACTGGCATCGAGGAAAGACAGATGACTAGGATAATCTAAACTTAGATTCTAAAGCAATTTGGACAGGGAAGGGTAGGAGGATGTTAAATACGAGGCTAACTCTCACTGAGCAATTACAGAAAGCTCATTCTATATAGAAACCTGAAATCATACATAAAATGAAAAAGTATGTAAATACATTCTAATTATTGTTGTTGCTGTAATGTGATGGGGAAAATGACAGATTAGACAACCCTTAGTGGAATTTATTATTTGCGTAAGCACCCATTTGGGTGTTTGTTTAGTTGCAACAGGGAATGCAAACACAGAAACCACACCCTCCCCCAACAAGCAGCAAGCACTGCAGTATTATGGATAACCTCCGTAGCTACTACTGGAAAACGCGGAAATGGACGAAGGAAACTACAACTCCCAGGGTGCACCACAAACCCCTCCCGGACACCCAATCTTCCCTTCAGCCAGGGCTCGCGGGGCTGTCCGGGGCCTCGGGGTCCCCGGACGGGCTGCCGCCGACTCGGCGGAATGGCATGTTCAGGGCAACTCCTTGGTTCAAGGAAACGAACGACCCATGCCCCAGCTCCGGAGCCGGCTCACTCACTATTTCTCTGCTTTGGCTATATGCTCCAGCCCTTCGTTAATCTTCTGCGCTGCCATTTCTGCAGTCTCGGCTCGGACCCCTCGAAGGGGACTCCCTCTTCCTGCCGCCGCTGCTGCTGCTGCAAAGGATTCCATCTTAAAGCCGAGGACTAGGAGATTCAGAAGAAAGAAAAAAGGAAAGACCGAATGGCAGGCCAGCAATCTGGCTACGGCAGGATGGAGGGTTCAAACCCGGCGATGATGGCGGCGTTAGTAGAGTTGTCAGAGCGCTCTGTGAGGTGGCCAGCGCAGGCGCAGTATGCCTATTTTCTCTGCTGGATCTGCTGGCAGCTGCGCAGTGCTTCCAGCTTGGGGAAGGCGGAAAGTCTTGAGCTTGTTTGGTCTCCAGGAGTGGAGAGAACCCTGGGCTTCTCTGTTTGACTTGGAGCTTTGTATAGGATAATGACCCCGTGGGACCACTGCAGCCAACGCACTTCGGTGAAAAAAGTTAAATAAGTCATTGTTCCTTTGAAAATTCTTGGTGTCAATGCATCCCAAAAGTCAATGCTTACATACCATTTTCATAGCTTAAAACCTAAGATTCATGGAGCATCATTTATAAGTGTGGACACTTCCAACCCTGTATGGATTAAGTCTCCAATAGAAAACTTAGCTATATATACTTTACACACAAGAGGGCCACTACTGGGATCCAGAAGCCTTTCATCCTCTTGAATTAGTGGATTTAGAACTGCAAAGGGACCTTAGAAACCATCATTCAACATTTAAGTACATAGTTTGCTCAACCTTTTTTATTTGAAAGATTCCATTTGCTTACTTCTATGTGCAGAGCGCCTTACAGGCACTTGGGAAACAGAAAATAAAAGACGTTGCATCCTCATCTTTCTACTACTCTTAGAATCCCAAGCTTCTTTAAAAGCACTAACTTCTGCCTCCCTTCTTCCACCTCAAGTTGTTAGTGCCTTTTTCCTTTTGAAATTACTTTGTATATGTAATTTGTACAATATTTAGGATGAATGAAAAACATTTATTAAACACTTACTTTGTTGCTACATCTTTTCTGACTTCATAACATCATTTGACTGCTGCCATTTCTTTCTCTAGTTCATTTTACAAATGAGGAAACTGAGGCAAAATTTAAATGACTTGCCCAGGTTTAAGTATTTGAGGCCAGGGTTGAATTTTAGAATATGAGTCAGGTCCAGCCTTCTATCCATTGTACCATCCAGCAGCTCCCCCTTACATTGCTACACAACATTTATCTGTCTTCTTGATACACTTAAATATGTAACTAAGTGCAATAACATTGTAAAGGCTTTGCAAACCATTAAGAGCTAACTAGCCCTTTAATGGTAGCTATGAGCTATTACTGTTATTCATTTTGGCAGAATGTGCCCCTTGAGGGCAGAGGTTATTTTTGTTTTCTCATCCAATGGCTAGCACCTTACCATACACTAGGTAAGCCCTTAAGCATTTGAATTTTGTGGAACACTATTCATAAGTATGAGAACACTTTCAATTTAGATTTAATTTAAGTCATACCTACCATAGAGGAACTTACCTACCACAAAAAGTAGAGAAGTTCAGAGATAAAGGGATTTTTCTCTCTTCCCTCTCCTGTCTTTCCAGTACCCTTTTATGTATTGCCTTGCCCTAGGCTCCTTGAGGATAGGGTTTGTTTTCAGTGTTCATTTTTGTATTCCCAGCACAGTGTTTGGCACATAATATTGGTTAAATAAATGTTTTATCTGTTGTTTTTCTGTCAATAAGCAAGTATTTATTAAGTTTTTATTATTGTGTATATCAAGGCATTGTGCTAAGTACTAGGGAGACAGCCTGCCCTGAAGGAGCTTATATTATAACAGAAAAGGCAATGAATGATGCATATATAATGAAAGATTATAAATATAAATTATAGAGATATTATTCAAAATCATAAC
Organism: Gracilinanus agilis; assembly: GCF_016433145.1. NCBI lineage: Eukaryota > Metazoa > Chordata > Mammalia > Didelphimorphia > Didelphidae > Gracilinanus > Gracilinanus agilis. The sequence goes on along the minus strand of NC_058130.1, from coordinate 557,072,367 downwards.
CTGGCCCCTTCCTACCTTTCTAGTCTCCTTATACCTTATACCACTCCTCCTCTTTTTTGCTATCCATGGATCCTGGCCTCTCAGTTTTTCTGAAACAACATACTCTATTTCCTGACTCCAGACATTTTCAAAGGCTGTCCCTCTGTACCTGGAATTCCTCTCCTTCCTCATCTCCCCTTCTGACTTTCATAGCTTCCTACAAAACCCTGTTAAAATCTCAACTTTTACAAGAAGCCTTTCCCAATCTCCCTGAATTCTAGTTCCCTCCCTCTGCTGATTATGTCCATTTTTTCCTATATGTACATATTTTTTCTGCCCATGGTTATTAAAACATTGATCCTACCACAACCCCACCCCCACCCCTGCCCTTAGATTGTGAGTTCCCTAAGAGCAAGGACTGTCCTTTGCCTTTCTTTGCATCCTCAGTACTTAGTATAATACCTGGCACATGGTAGTCACTTAATAAATGTTTATTGATTGACTGGCTGGATAAGGACTGGACCTGTGATTTTATTGGTGTTGAGAACTCCAGAATGAGGAAATTTCTTTTACCAGAGCAGATGGCATCTTTTTCTGCAATTTAGAGATATGCTTTAAACACTGAGAGCTTGAGTGATTTGCCCAGGATCACAAAGTTATATGTCAGATAGGGCTAAGGGGTATTCCTGATTTTGAGGTATTCCACTGTACTCCACCAACTCTCATACAAAAATAAATACAAACTTTTATAAGTGAGTTAGTCCTTTAGCAGCTCTAGCAATAAAGAAAAAAGCTTCATATAGTAGTTTGTGCTAAATTTTAAAGAAAAAAAACAAAGGAAGATGAGGAGGGAGTACATTCCAGGTATGACGGGCAGCTGGTGACAGAGATAGGAAATCCAGCATTGTGGGGATAGAGTAGTTAGTAAGCCAATATGACTGCATCAGAATACTCTCAGATGGGAATAATGTATGAGGAGACAAGAAACATGAGAAAGGGCCAAACTATGAAGAAACAAAATTTATATTTGACTCTAGCTGTAATAGGGAGCCACTGGAGTTTAATGTACTATTGTGGGAATAGTACATGATATGATTAGAAAATCATTTTCGCAACTTGTTATAAGTTGGAACTAGTTCAAGCTGTAAATGGAATGAAATAAAACACTTATAGACAAGTTAACAAAAGGAGATTTATTTAGCCATTAGCATGAAAAGGATACATAGTGAGGCTGCTGCATTGGTTCAGATAGACATAGTCCCCTCAGCCCCCACCCTAATCTACTTAAAGTTATCTTGTCTTTAAGGGTGTGTGGAAATGTGGTGACTAGCGTGACATAGGGCACTAACTCATTCAAGAGGTAACCTTTTATGCCCAAGGCAACCAGGAAACCACTTGGTCCACTGTCCTAATCAAGTCTTAGGGTTGGGGTTGACTTTTAGGGAAGAAAAAAACTAGCGTTTACCTACATGACAAACATTGCTTCCACCACACAAACTATTCCAATAATCTGAGCAAGAGGAAAAGAAAGACCAAATTAGGGTGGAGGGTAAGTGAAGAAGAGGAAATGAATGGGAAAGATTGTAAAGTCAGTCAATAAGCATTTATTAAGTACCTACTATGTGAAAGCACTAAGGATGCAAAAAGAGGCAAAAGACAACCTCTGCATTCAAGGAGTTTACAATTTAATATGGGAGACAACAAGCAAGAATGTGTACAAAAAAAGATATGTTCAGAATAAACAGGAAATAAGAAAAGGAAAGCACTAGAATTAAGAGGGATTGGGGCAGGCTTCCTCTAGAAAGAAACAACAGGATTCGTCAGTTTATAGCTATGTGATATGAGCAGAGAGATGAAAACTGAGGAATCATTGGTTGGTTTTACACCAAATTTATACAATCAACAACACAGGGATATGGAAAAAATCAGTTTATTATCCTCTGAGCATAGTCTCACAATATATAAAAATCAATGATCCCTAAGCAGCAGTTTGGGTTACATTGTCAGGATGGATATGATGGAATTTCAAAGAAAAAATAAGAGATGATTGGCAGCCAAAGAAGAGATGGCAAAAGGGGAAGATCTATATCAAGTAAAATAGGAAACTAGCTAGTAAACACAAAACTAACCAGTAACTAATGTGTAATTATATCGATATATTTGTATGATAGAAATTTGTAAAGATTGAATATGTACAGGATGGTAAATATGATCCCCCTTTCTAGAAATTAAATTTGATTTTAAAACACAATACACAATTATGCCAAGAGAAGACAACAGGATAAAAAGCTGCAATTCCAGTTTGGCCTTAAACCAGTTATCTGATTTTCCTGATGGAAAGAGAATGCTAGGGAAATAGCAGTGGTTAGCCTAGAACCAGTGGTGTCAGACCTATAGCATACATGCCACAGAGGGCATGCAGAGCCCTCTCTCTGGGCATGCACGCTGTCACCTGTCAGAGTTTGTTTCTAGAAAGACAGAGGGACTCAGTGGAGCTATTGCCTTCCTCTTCATGCTACCTGAAGTTATTTTTTCACTTCACCTGCTCCTCCGCCCAGAAGCCCAATGGAAGTACTTCCTCCCTCCCCTGCCTGGGGTAAGGTGAGTGGGTCACAGGCAACAGAGCTGGAGGGGAGTGGTCTGAGCACTCAGGCCCAATGGGAGATCCTCCTCCCTCCCCTGTCATTGGTAAGGAGGGAGCGGGGCCCAGCATGAGAGCTCTAAAAAGTTCCCTATCACTGGCCTAAAGTTTGGTAAACGTGCCATAATATGGAGCAGTTTTGCTGACAAAAATCCTGCTGGCATCTCTAAATCAATGTACCCCACATTGAACTTATCTTTCCTCAAAATCCCAAAATTTACCCTACCTTATAGCTTACTTTTCCTTATTACTATTATTTCCATTTTCCCAAAGACCAGGCTGAAATACTCAATACTGGTTTTCACAGTTACTTCTTCATACATCACCCCATTCATATCTCCTTATACTCATTCCAATTCGTTATCCAATTCTTTGGATTCTTCCTGGAGTTCCATTCTTTCTATTCCCACTCTTATCAACATAACCTTCATTCTCACCTGATCTATTGTAATTACCTTCTAATCACTCTTGTGATCCATTTTCAAAGTCATTGGGGCAAAAGGAAAATGTTTTCATCAATACCTACTTCACTTCTCATTAGTGGCTCATTAGAGATACCAGCAAAAGATTTAAGGCCAGAAGTCATCTGGTTTTGTACTTGGATAGTTGTTTCCAATCCCTTGTCCTTCAGTTTTCCCTGAGCATATTGCTACAGCATTTTTGTCTTAAATTTGGCTGGAATCCTGTAAATGCTGCTAGTGTCTCCACTGTGTACTTAGATGCCCAAGAGATATGGGAGTTTCCTATTCCCATGTCAAACACTTATTTTCTATGAGGTATCTTTTTGGGGTTGGTTTCCATGAGTGAGTTGATTGATTTATTATCTCAAGAAGATAGAGCAATGTGGATTAGACAATAATAAAATTAGATAAAGTAATAATTTGTTGAATGGCCAGTAGTTGTTGTTATAAGTCAGCATGGCAGGGGGTCTGCAATGGACTGTCTAAGGGATTTGTGCTTGACCCTGTGCTATTGTTTATTTTTATTAATGATTTTAATGGGCTTAGTTTGGAGGCCTGTCAAATCTGTAGATGACACCAATCTAGGAGGGACAGCTAACACATCAGAAGACACAGTCAGGATATAAAAGAAGCTTTATAGCCTGGAAAATTGAGTTAAATCTAATAAGATGAAATTCGATAGAGTTAAATGTAGTTAGTGTCACAACTACAAGATGGAGGAAGCATGGTGAGACAGAAATTGTTCTATAAAAATCTGAGAATTTAGTAGCTCAATATTCATAAATACTATGATGTGGTATCAAAAAAAGCTAATGTTATTTTGAATTGTGTTAAGAAAGGCATAGTCTCTTGGAACAGAGAACTGATGGTCTAATTGTATATAAATAAAATTAAAAATAAATAATAGTGAGGATAGCTAACATTTATATAGTACTTACTATGCACCTGGCAGTGTGAGTTAATAGATGTGTGAAGTAAATGCAATCTCACAATTCTTTTCCCTACCACAACATTTATTTGTACTAAAGCAAAGCTAGAAAACACAAAGGATGGGACACATAAATAAATTTTGCCATGGAGGGGGGAGGAAGGATATAAATTTTTTTTCTTTTTCTAAAATAAAAAACATTAAGGAGGGGGCAGCTGGGTAGCTCAGTGGATTGAGAGCCAGGCCTAGAGACGGGAGGTCCTAGGTTCAAATCCAGCCTCAGACACTTCCCAGCTGTGTGACCCTGGGCAAGTCACTTGACCCCCATTGCCTACCCTTACCACTCTTCCACCTATAAGTCAATACACAGAAGTTAAGGGTTTAAAATAAAAAATTAAAAAAAAAACCATTAAGGAGCTGAAAAAACAATTTTACAAGTACAACTGTTACTGTATTATCCCAGCTGAAGGTAGATTTCCCATGAGGCTTGGTGACCCCTGGACAATTCTATATCTGTAACTCTTTGGCTTACTCTGCCTTTCCCCAAGAATGATATGGTACTTGTGGATTGGCCTACATTATCCCACCAGTATGGGTGCATGATCATTTTATTGGTCGGGTAGACAAGTCCACAGCTAGGAATCTAGGTAGTTGGTGGCATTCAAGAATCAAAAAGCAAAGGCCTAATTCAGTAGCCTCCTCATCAGCAATATAGAGGTTTTTTATGAACTATTCTGCCCAATTTTGGGGATGATGACAGTAATAGTTTCTGTTAGGAATGCCTCCACTAAAGTTGCAAGATTGCCTCAAGATACAGTTCAAGTCAACTCCCAAATTTCCAAGACTATCTCTTTCCTATAGGATGAGATCTACTCCTTAACAAAGACAATTATACAAAATCCACTAGTTCTTGATATGCTTACAGCCACATTGGGAGATATGGGTGCCCAATCTTGTTTCTATGTAAATATATATGATGAAATTGTTACAAATGTCACAGTATTGACTCCAAGATGGAAGGTAAGGGTTCTAATAAACAAACAAACAAATAAACAAACAAATAAATAAACAAATGAATGAATGAATGAATGAATGAATGAATAGATTTTATGGAACTTTAACTGATATTTGTGTCTGATTTCAGAAAACAGGACTACTAATGCAAAGGAGCACAGGATCAAGGAGGCCATAATTTCCTATGGGGTTGATGAATATCAATGCTAAGGTAGAGGATCTGTCTCAGAGGATTCAGGGAAGTGACTATTTAGGAAGTCCTGGGATTGGACTTCCCAGTTTTCTGCCTTAATTTGAGATTAAAATGTATCTCTGTTTGGCTTTAACTTTGGCTTACTATCCCTACGATGGAAGTAAAAATTAGACCAGGGAATCATATTTCCCTTTTCCTCAGACTTTTGTCCCTTCTTTCTGCTTTAGTTTAACAATTTTCTGTAGTCCTGGAAAATAATTTTAGGAAGAGAATAATCGCCAAATAACCTGGACCAAGAAAGCAGATCTTCTGGAGAAGATAGTGTAAGAATGCTTGCAGAAATCAAACACTACATCAGGAGATTCAGAGTGAACTTTTGGATATAATGAACTGAACTGAAGTGGGGTTGAGTCCTCCATTTATCCTGATTATAAACACTTATGCCAAAGAGGAATGCCCCTTAAGTGGCTCTTTGTCAGTGTGCCTATCGATCATTTTTCTGTCTCTCCTCTCTCTTTCATTCCTAAAATTATAACTCCCTCCATGAAATATACAATATCTTTTTTTGCTTTTATACCCCCTGGTGAGAAAATCCTAAATGTATAAACTCCATATGTGGAATGATTCACTGGGGAGACCTATATGTTAATCCCCTGGAGAACCAAGAGTGGGGAAACTTAACATGCTGCTCTCCCAAAGAATCAGAGGGGAGGATTGTGTGAAGTAAATTATTTAGGAGACTTGGATCCAAAGCACCCTAGTGATGGGACATAGAAGTCACAGTCATATGTTGTGTCCTAAGGGTGATACCTGGGTCTCCCCCACCTCCGTCAACATGGGCATCCCCAGCTTCAATGTGCCAGAGCCACTGCAATGTCACCATGGAGGGAGGAGCTAGAGTATTTAAAAATTGAAATCAAGAAGGAAAGTAGCCTTTTTTTACTTCCACTCTAATACTGGCTCTCTTCACTGGCTCTCTGCTCTTATTTTATCTGGTAATCTTTGGCAAGCCTGAGCCAACTAAATGAAGAATCAGCTCTATCCCTAAAGTTAAAAAGGATGAGACCTATCACTCTGTGCGTGTGTGTGTGTGTATTTCTCTCTCTTTACTAATAAATGCTTATAAATCTAGTAATAAGCCTCCAGATTAATTTTTATTTATAACATAGAATAAATACCCCTGAGTAATACAGTACCAAAGGCAGCACAGAGGACATTTTAGAAAGAGAAAAGGAAAAATAAAATAAAAGAAATATTAAGAACTAAGTTTTCCAGGGAAAGTATAATCTTACTCCTTTTCTAAGAAGTTACAACCTCTAGTAAGCTATATGTCTTATAATTTAGTCGTCAGATCTTGGAAGTCACCTCATTCTGTCTTCCTATTTTGCCCATCCTAGGCTCCTTTTGTATTGATCTCTCTTTAACTTTTTTCTTTATTTTAACTTTTTTTTAACTTTAACTTTTTTTGTTTTCACAAAAGTTACAGAACCTCATGTAGAACTACAAAATTCAATTAATCATATGCCAAGTTCATTAATTCAACTTATTCTGAAATTAGTTTTTAGCCACCTCACCCCCTCTCTCAACAATTGATGGACAAAAACAGTTTGGGGATCCTTTAAAGACTCATAAATTGTTGCCAATGTAAATAATAAGCCACTCTGTTGATTTAGAAGTGCATTGAAAAACTAGTTTATCCTCTATCTGATGTCCCGAGTTGGAAAAAATATAGTGGTACTGGGAGGGTGGGTGGGTCTCAGATTTGAAATCTAATTCACACATTAACTCTCTGGCTGATATCTCCTGACCTCAATTTCCCCATTTGTGAAAAGATTCTTTTGACCTCTGGAAATAGCAACTGAGATTTCACCATATCCTAATTATATGCAATAAAACAATGGTGTTCCTATTGTTGTTGATCTAGTAAGTGAAGAATCACTGAATATTTAATTATGATTCTGGCCATATTACTCTATTTTTTCTTACCCCTTTGTCACTGAGTTACTGAAGTTGTGAATTACCTAAATAACTATGTATTAATATACGTGAATAATGGTTCATAAATAAAGACTCTCTAAAATGTAATGAACATAGTAAAATTTATATTTTAAAAAACTGCTTCCATTGCAATATCAGCTAAAACATTTTCCAAACATAATTTAGCCCTGCAAATCTAAATTTTTACTCTTTATTGGAGGCTTGTAGTACAAAAAAGATAGCACAAGAGGGAGCCATGTGCACACATTTGCCATACTAAAGCCTTCCAAGTACTACTCTATAATTATTGCTCTATCTTTTTTCTGTACATTACTGCTCAGGCTATGGCATAGTTTTGCAATTATAACATTTTCCATACAAAAGTTCTGCCTTTCATTTTTCTTCTTCCATCTATAAGATCAGTATTGAGGTAAGTTGAAAGGCCTAACTCAGATCCATCAAGAAAAGTGAATTATTCAGAGAGGACCTATCTCCATTGTTTTCACAAATGCAACCGTTTTTCAAAAATGATATATTTTATGTTAAGAAGATTGTTCTCTTTAAAGAAAGGCTGAAGAATATATCTCTCTAAGGGCAGCCAGGTGGCTCTGTGAATGGAGCTTCTGCGTACCTGGAATCAGGAAGACTTGAGTTCAAATCTGATCTCAAACACTTACCAGCTGTGTGACCCTGTTTGCCTCAGTTTCCTCATTTGTAGAATGTGCTGCAGAAGGAAATAACGAACTACTCCAGTATCTTTGCTAAGAAAACTGCAAATGGATTCATGAAGAGTTGGACAGGACTAAACAACAATAACGAAATTCTGAAAGGAGGCATTATAGGGTAATGGGATGTAGGGTTTAAAGTTAGAGGACCTGGGTTCCAATCTGACCTCTAACATGATCTACCTAGTCCCCTAATCTTGTCCCCTCTCTGGGCCTATATTTCCTCAATTTATAAAATGATTATGATACCCAACCTCTAAGATTTCTTCTTTATTACACTAATAGACCAGACCACTGGCGTCTGCAATGACTTTCTTTTGCCTAAAATCTGGAAATATATCTCTAAAGGGCATGGTAAACTCTGAAAGTCTTGTCTGATCTTCTAAATACTCAATAAAAATTTTCTAGAACCAGTCATAAAGAAAAGAAAGGATACATTAACCTGACAACAGTGTGGGGCACAAAAAAATGGGAGATTTAGAGCCTTTTTTGGAATTGGGGTAACTCCCTTAGACCATTGCTGTTCTGGTGCTGCTCGTGTGACTCATAAAATAAGTAAGTAGTGGTTATAAAGAACTGGAAGCAAAGCAGATTTCTGTTAACTGAGGAATGGCTAAACAATCTGTGCTAAATGAATGGAATATCACATTTGCCACAGGAAATAACATATATGGGGAACCTACTTGGCTTAGTAAATTGAGAGCCAGGTCTAGAGGACAGGAGGTCCTGGGTTTATATTTGACCTCAGACAATTCCTAGGTGTGAGACCCTGGGCAAATCACTTAACCACTATTGCCTAGTCTTTAACCGCTTCTGTCTTGGAACCAAAATACAGTATTGATTCTAAGACATAAAGTAAGGGTTTAAAAAAACCAAACAAACAGACAAATATAAATAAGAAAAGTGTGGGAAATATATTCCAACAGTTCTGGAAAAAGAAAGCACACACACAAAAAAAGTAAAACAACATAGCTAACAGCCTAATGAGAAAGAATAATAAATGAAAATGAGCACTGTACAATTCTAGTGGCCAAGTATTGGCCCTGAATAGAGTGGAAAAAATGCTCCTCCCTCTCCTTTTAACAAAAGTAGAGGACTCTGGGTACAGAACATTGCCTATACCATCAGACATAGGTGATGAGATAATTGGTTTTGCTGATTTTCCCTTGTTACAAGGATGGTTTGTCAGGTAGAGAGTGGAGAGGACATATTTGGAAATAAAAGTATATAAAAACAAGAGAAACCAATAAAAATAAAAATTTTAAAAGAAAAAAGTACATGATTTCTATCAACAGAAACCCACTAGGGTGCCTGCTTCAGTCCCAGGGAAAGTGCCCTCCCTAACAGCTCACCTGTATATCCCCAAACTCCTCAGGTGAACTTTTCCTCTCTGGCTGGCTTCCCAGATCTCACCACTGTGAGGAGCTCTGAGCACAGTCTGAGCAGGAAAAAGAAAGAGGCTCAATAGGCACATAAGATGTATTTGATGCTGCACTTCCCTGCTTAGTTTATGAAAAGCTTCCTCTGTCTTCGGGGGAGAAAAACTACCCTCCGCAAACAAACAAATACAGAGATAAAAAGAGATTGTTTTAGCTTGGCAAACAAGAAAATGAACTAGTGTATGAGATGGATCTGTTTTTCTATAAAACTATTTTCAGGAAGGGCTTTTTTTCTTCTTTAAAAAAAGCAAAATACGAAAATAGCAAGTAATGTTTTAATTTGCAAATGCTTCTCAAGAGGAAATCTAATAATAACAAGGGGTTCCCATTGGATTTCAGCTCATTTCATAATGTAAATATTTTTCCATCATCTGGGGGGGGGGGAAATCTGCACTGGGCCAGGTAGGTTTCACTTTAGTTAGTTATTTTAACTCTCACTCATTTTTTTTTCTTTCACCTTGAACAACCTCACAAACTAAGAAGTGTCGATGCCTAACACTGCCTGTTCAGGTTATTGATACAAGAGTTAGCAAGAGGAAAGGAAAGAGTGATTTTACATTTTATGCCTTTTTATAAATAGCATCAAAATACCTTAATTTATCTTTTGATGAGCATCTGTTGCCCCCTAGTCTGAATTTTAAGAAGACATAATGGCATTCCAGTTTAGTCTTCTATAGAGATCGGGGGTTTCTTTATATTATAAGCCAGTTCCTATGACACTGAAAGCTTCAGGAAGTAAGCACTGTTTTATTAAAATTTGTGTATCCCCAGCACCTAGTACAGGGCCTTGCATGAAACTGAATTTATTTGAAATCCTGCCAGATGAATTATTTTGGAGGCCACTGAGTTTTGGAATCAGTTTTAAATGAATCATTATTTCTATAAATAAGTATAACTCAGGAAATCCTGAGCTTGCTGAGTACTATCTTCAAATATAAAAAAATAAGTTCATATATTGTAACTGGAGAGAGTTGTGCTGTGTCTTCATATGTAGGAATGCCAATGACTATTTAATGTTAGAGTTTAATGCCGGAGTTTCTTTTTCTTTCCATAAATTCCCTTATTACTCATTCTTACCATACTACTTAACAAGATTATCATGAGAATCATATGAAATGATGTATATAAAGTGTTTTATAAATTTTATAATAATATATGTGTAGTTTAGGGTGGCACCTCACCCTAATTTCTCACAGGTTTGTAGAAAGCTGACAGCTTTAGGAAGTGAGATCCCATTGTAGCAAAAAGAAGTAGTGGTTAATCCTTGGGGCACAACAGAAAACTACATCTAAAGGAAACTTCAGAAAGACTCTCCAAAGGGAAAAAAGGACTTCCAGGAATTAGGAGCTGTAAGTTTACCCTTTGGTGACACATATACTCTATGCTTGTAGCTTAACTATCTTTGAGCTTTATGTTCATGACCATTCTCCCCATGGACTCTGTGTATGTGTTGAAGATTATGCCTCAGACTCTTGGGGCAACCCTCCTTATAATTGTTACTTTGTAAATACTCTTTCTGAAAGACAACTGGGTCTGATAAACAATGGGGAAAACATCATTGGGGGCTTGTGAACAAAACTACTAGAAACACCAGAGTCAGAAAACTAAAGGAAAGTAGGAGTCATTGCCTCTGGGTGCCCAGCCTGATAAATCAAGTGAGACTTGAGGAAGTAGCACTGGAGGGGGTAGTACATATTAATACCAGTGATGATGATGATGATGATGGCTATGTTTGAGATGCCTATTAACATGGCCAATTTAAATCCATTGGCTGAAGATGAATAATTGAGATAATTGAAAATTGGTATAGTCCAAGAATTGGGTTGGCATAGTCTAAAGACTAGAGATAGTCAAGAAAAGAAACTTAAAGATAGCCAGGACTGACTAAAAACATTCAGCTTTTCCCTTTAATTGCCATTTTATACAGGCTATGGTAGTTTCTCTTTAAGGAAGCAAAAAAAATTCTGTCTTCAGAATTTTTTTGATTCAAAGATTAGGGATCTAAAGCAGGAAGTCAAGCCTATATACTATCAGAGCTCTGGAAGTGTCCCCTGCAAAGGCATTTTTTAAACCAGCTTTTCTATTGCCATAATGAATGAATAGTGGGGCAGGAATAGTGATCTTGAAAGTCACTGTACATACCAGACTGAGTAGAGATGAATAGGGTACTCAGATTATATTTTTGGATATGATTAGAAGTATTATATTGGTCCCATTTTTCAAATAGGGGATAGTTATGTGCCCACATTCGTACTGTTAGTAAATGTCATTCATAAATTTGAATGAAGGTATTTCTGGTTTAAAGGCCAGCACTCTATCTACTATGCTGTGCTCCCACACTAGAGAGGAAGCTCCTTGAGGACTTACATGTCTTATACATCTCATTATCTTCACAGAATCTACCATGATGCCTTATTGATTGTAAGAACTCAGTAATATTGAATGAATGAAGCTGTGCACATATGCATGAATGAATGAGTGAAATGCTAGAAAAAAAAGTTTGGGTAATGGTTGCACATATATCTAGCATTATTTTTTTGTTTTTTTAAGATATTTTATTTCATTAATTATATCCTAATTACATGTAAAGAATTTTAACATTCATTTTAAAAAATTTTGAGTTCCAAATTCTCTTCCTCCCCACTATTCTTCCCCCATACTTGAGAAGGCAAGCAATATTAAATTATTTATGTGAATTAAAAATGTGGTCATACAAAAATGTATTTACGTATTAGCCATGTTACAAAATAAAACATACACACACACACAAAAAGAAAAATATAATGTTTTTAAAAGTATACTTCCATCTGTACTCAGTGTTTATCAGTTCTATCTCTGGAGGTCCTTTGGTATTGTTTTGGATAAGAGTAGTTAAATCTTTCAAAGTTGGTCACTGTTACTATATTGCTATTACTATGTACAATGATCTATTGGTTCTACTCACTTCACCTTATATCAGTTCATATAAGTCTTCCCAGATTTTTCTGAGAGCATCCTGATCATCATTTCCTATAGCACAGTAGTATTCCATCACAATCATAGACCATAATTTGTTCAGCCTTTCCCCAGTTGATAGGTATGTTTTCAAATTCCAATTCTTTGTCACCACAAAAAGAGCTGCTATAAATATTTTGTACAAATAGGTTCTTTTCCCTTTTCTTTGATCTCTTTGGGATATACATCCAGTAATGATATTGCTGGGTCAAAAGGTATGCACAGTTTTATAGCTTTTTAGATGTAGTCTCAAATTGTTCTCCAAAATGCTCAACTACTAATTAGTAGTTCAACTACTAATATTAGTGAACAGGCGCCCAGTCAGAAGAGGAGGGTGGATAAAAAGGGCAAAGTGGGATTTTCAGATAACAATTCTAAAAGAATTTGCTTTATCTAAACATAATGACTTGGGGGGGGGGGGGAGAGAATTAAACACATCTATGACCTTGTTACAGCTTTCAAGAATGATCAGCTGAACATGCTACCAGATTTATTTTCTTCTGTTTACTTTGCAGAATCTCTGGTTAAAGTCTCTTTCAGATCTGTGTATGACTTTATGACTCTGGATTTCCATAGAAAGTTCTAGAAATTGCAGTGATGATTTTTTTTTCAAAAAACTACAAATTTTATAATGTTTAGTTCTGGATGTCAATTTAGGAAAGAGATTGATAAGCTGGAGAAGGTTCAGTAGGGGACCACCCAGTCTAGTGAAATGCCATATGAGGAGGAAGATCCTGGAGATTTGGAGTCTGAAGAAGACTCGAGGGAGAAATCTTCTGTAAGAGATTAGACTTGTTTTTTTGAACTCTTAAGGCCAGAATCAGGAGCAATGAGTGGAAGTTGTAAAGAGACAAATTTAAGTTGATATTAGGTAAATTTTCCTAACAATTAATGCCATTCCAAAGTGAAATTGGTTTCCTTGGGAAGTGGTTCAGTATATTAAAAAGATTTTTGTTTAAGGTTTGGTTTAAACTAAATGCCTCCACTGAAGTATCTTTCAATTTCAAATTCTGTGATTCTATGAGTCAATACCTACATGCAGACACAAATTGATGGTTAACATTCATTTTGGCTCTCTATTTTCTGGAAAAGTGATCAAAATCCAGACCCAAGGGAAAAACCTGGTCACATGAATATTCCTGTAAACCTCTTATTGTTGGGGAAATGGTTGCTCTAGGCTTTGGGATTTTGCACAATTACAGCTAATTCTCATTCACATTTACATCTTTATTACTGCAATAGACACAGATGACAGCATTTGCATGTTTGGCTCAATGATTGCTTTGATTTTTATTTAATAAACACAAATATTCTCCTTTCAACTTTATCTCTCATTCCAAAAGAATTTCTAAAGCATTAGGAAAATAGTTCTCTGGAGCTGTCTATCCAGTTGTGAGTTGGCACAAGCTTCTGAAGTATTCAAGGTGCCCTTGGGTGTTTTATTCTGTTTAGTCTTAAATTATGAAGGAAATAAGAAGTTGGGCTTCAGAATGCTAAGAATATCATAGACGGGGCTTATTTCCCAGAACATATTCATAAAATGTTCTTTGTAGAATTTTACTCTTCTGGTAACTATTTTCCTTGTCATTGAAGTTATTTGTATTTGGAAATAAAAGCCATTTCTCTTCTTTTCCTGAATTTATGTTTCCTATTTATGCTTATATTCCTGTTTCCAATGTTTATAAACTCATTCTATGGCATCTTTTAATTACTTCTATGGCAAAAAAAAATGTGACCAAGTAAGAGATGATAAAAGATGAAATGTCTTTTACTTTTTACTAAATGCTTTTGTTTTGAACTTTATAGATACAAAATTTTTTAAATCAATTTACTGAAAGCTGTAATAGCCAGTATAAGTCATCTACAGGATAATTAGTGATATACATTTGAAATTTAGAAACATTCATGAGTAAATTCTGGATTTCGATTATTAATACTGTATTTTTCTAGAATGAGGAACAATCTCACTTAATACGAATTATATTTCTGAACTTTCATACTCATGTAAAATTTTAGTATTTCAAACTCTGGTTTAAGAGTCCTTCCCATGTCTTTTCTTCATTCATTCCATGCTATAAAAACCATAATAGTTCATCTATTAAAATATCTGATTTTGGTATTCCTACTATGATTCTTTTGCAACTAATTCACAAAGAAGAAAGCCTGTTTTGAAACAGAGAGAGAGAAAGAGAGAGGGGTAGAAAGATTGATAGATATAGGTAAGTAGATAGATCGATAGATAGATAGATAGATAGATAGATATAGAGAGAGATAGAGAGAGAGATAGAGAGATAGATAGAGAGATAGAGAGATAGTTGGATGAATATAGGAGAAAAAATGAGTGGCCATGAGAGCCTGCAAATTTAAAAAACAGTTTTAATGTATTACGGAAATAAGACTTCTATCAATGTCTAACAGCAATGCCTTGTCATGCTGTGAATGTAACTCTGGATTCTCAAGAATTTGTCAGTCCAACACAAATTTTGACCCATGTCATGGTCTAACAACTTCTCTCCATGATTCCTACAAATTTTCACAGCCATAGTGTTTGCCCAGTGATCACCATCTATCATTAGGCTATATAGAATCAGCTATGCTAATATCCTATGGAGCCAATACCACAAATTTATTTGGAATAAATTGTCCTTGCTAAGTTCAGAAAAACTCATCATTAGTTTAGTCTTAAGGTTATGAATTTTCCAGACACAATAAATTGAACACAATCTCCTAAATTCCTATTTCTAATCTTCTACTGAGGTTTAATATGCTTATGTGGAGAGAGTACAATCCTACTGAAGAAATGCTAGGCTCTTGAAGTGTACAAATATTGGGCACAACCCAATCCTATTTGTTTTTTGCACTTTTGTTTCACTCATCTAATAATGAACATAATATTTCATTTTACTTAGAAAATGTATTATGAACTGTTTAGTCTGTTATAAGTATCAGGACAGATAAAGAAAAAACAACATCAAGCTAGAATGAATGCTTTTTCTTCTGTTTAAAATAGATTTTTATTGAAATCTTTTGTTTTTACATCAACTACACTTCCCCCATTATTTATATCCCTCTTCCTTTTATTTATTTTTAAAGATTTTTATCAGTTACACATAAGTTTTCTGGTTATAAAACCAAATTGTCTCCCTTCCTCCCTTCCCTACTTCTCCCAGAAATGGTAATCAATTTGATTAGGGTTGTAGATGTATTACCATGCAAAATATATTTCCATATTGTTCATTGTTGTAAAATCATACTCATATAAAACCAAAAATCCAAAATAAAAACACAAACTAAACTGAAAAATTGTATGTTTTGACCTTCGTTCCAACTCAACAGTTCTTTCTTTGGAGGTGGGTAGCATTATTTCTCATAAGTCCTTCAGAATTGTCCTGGATCTTGGTATTGCTGAGAGTAGCTAAGTCTTTCACAGTTGATCATCCCACAATATTGCTGTTACTGAGCACAATGTTTTCCTAGTTCTGCTTATTTCACTTTATATCATTTCATGTAGGTCTTTCCAGTTCTTTCTGAAACCATCCTGTTCATTACCCTCATAGCACAATAGTATTCTATCACCGTCATATATCTTCATTTGTTCAGCCATTCCCCACTTGATGGACATCCCCTCAGTTTCCAACTTTTTAAAAAAATCTCTTTGGGGGAAATGTGCATCGGCCATGGGTGGGGGGGTGCAGGGGGGTGAAGGGGAAAGTAGGAGCATGAATCATGTAACCATGTTAAAAACGAATATTAATAAATGTTTAAAAAATTCTCTTTGGGATATGGACCTAGTTGTCATATGGTTGGATCAGTTCACAACTCCACCAACAATGCATTTGTGTCCCAATTTTGCCACATCCTCTCAACATTTATCACTTTCCTTTATGTCATACTAGCCAATCTGATAGGTGTGAGGTGGTACCTCAGAATTGTTTTAAGTTGCACTTCTCTTATCAAGAGTTATTCAGAACATTTTTTCAAATGATTATTAATAACTTTGATTTTGTCATATGAAAACTGCTTATTCTTATCCTTTGACAATTTGTCAATTGGGGAATGGCTTCCACTTCTATTTATAGCAATGTTTGTGTGTATTTGTGTGTATTTAGAGCTAGCCTCAAAGCCCCAAAGAGATGAATTCAAGTCCTGCTTCTGACCCATATTGGCTATGTAGCCCTGGGAAAGACACTTAGCCTCTCAGTTGTCTAGGTAGCTCTCTAAGACGTAAGTTGCAAAGAAGATGTTGACCTCCATGGATAGGGGGAGTTTCTGCCAATAAAATCACAGGGCCACTCTCTCCTATCCCCTCTATGATCTAAAGGAAAAAAAGGCAAAATGAAGATTCAGTAGTAGGTAGTTTTCACATAAATTCTATATAACATTAATAAAGAATTAAAACAAAAAGAAAATTTATAATGTTGCTCTATTTACATGGCATGCTCATCAGAGTATTACATAGCAATGTGAATTTTTTAGGAAAAGCATTATGTGTATAAGGCTAGAGTCAAAATGTTTTGGTGTTCCATCATATCATAAGACATAGGATTTAGTCCTTAACTCAAATAAATATTCAAGTGGGGTGTATTGAAGGACTGAATAGGATAATTTGGTCCCAGAATAATAGAGAAGGGTGCTGGAATTCTCCTGCCTCTAATGTTCCTTTTGGACATGATGAGGCTTCACATTCTATGAAGTCATCAGTGGAGAGCAGGCAGCCATAATGTTCTTCAACATTGCTCTCTTAATCAAGAGAGTATTCTTCAGCAACAAGACATCACTGATAAAGGGAAACTTGGAACTTCTTATGTTTCTCTTTATTCTTGTGCTTGAAATTTAAAATTTCTCCATAGCTCTGGTCTTTTCATCAGGAATGGTTGGAAGCTCTATTTCATTTAAAATCCATTATCCTCTTCCCTCTTCTGTAGTATTATTCTTAGTTATGGTAGATAAGTTATTCTTGGCTGTAAGCCTATATATTTTTGCCTTCTGGAATATCATATCCAAGTTTTCCCCCTTCTTCATAGTAGTGACTGCTAAATCATCTCTGATTCTGATGGGTTCTTCTGTATTTTAATTCATTCCTTCTGCCTGCTTGCATGTTTTTTCTTTGACCTGGAAACTCTGGATTTTGGCTATGTTGTTCCTTAGAGTTTTCATCCTGAAGTTTCTTTAAGAGGTGTATTCTTTCTTTTTCCACTTTCCCTAGAATGATGAACACCCTATACTTCAATTGTCAGAATACTTTCCTTCCAGTACTTTTCTCTGCATTGATGCAAAATTATTTATTTTATGGCTACAATTGCGCTGTTGGCCTAACCTGGTATACTTGGTGCCTCAATTTCCTTGTCTCTCTCATAATTTAACTTTGATTTAGTCTATGTGGAGGAAATAACTGGACTTTTGTAAAGCAATATTATGATGATGGGTGGTGATCGCTGGGCAATTTTGTTGTTGTAACTGGCAGGAATCATGAAAGACCCATTTGTGGGGTATTGTTTCTACCACATGGACACATGCTTTTCAATAACTCTCCCCAAAATATAATATGATAGGTACAAGAGAGTAAATACAGTAGAGCAGGGGTTCTTAACTTTTCTTTGTGTTGCAGAATGATTTGGCAATCTAGTGAAGCCTATGCATCCCTTCTCAGAATAATGTTTTAAATATATGAAATAAAGAATTACAAAATACAAACAGAAACTAATTATATAAAAAGACAGTTATCAAAATAAAATTTTAAAAGTTCATGGACTCCATTTTAAGAACTCTTTCTAGAGCAATAACTTATTAAATAATCCACTGATGTCTTGAAAGGTCATGTACTTTTCAATGCCTCTGACTTATACACAGATGATTATTTACCATAGTGGGTCAATGGGTCAAGGCTCTGCGATTTCCTGGGTATGGGAACTCTCTGTTGCAACTCAGATTATAACCCTCTATAAATTATTAGATAAATGTTAGGAGGTTGCCTGAGGATCAGAAGGGTTGTGAATTCCTCATGATTACATAGTTTATAAAGATCAGACGGCATTGGATCTTAGAGCTTCCTGACACCAAGGATAACACTTTATCTGCTATGCCATGTTTCCTTACCACAATGGATAAATAAAGATGAAAAGACTTTGGAACTGGAAAAAAACAAATAAATATGAGAAGTGGAAAAAGTTAAGAGGCAGTTTTTCCTGGTAGAAAGAATGCTAGATTTGGAATCAGACTACTTGAGGTGGAGACCTGCTTCTAAAAATAATTTAACCTCTCTAAGACTCAGTTTCTTCACATATAAAATGGGCATGATGTTTTTGGAGCAAGATGATCATTGGAACCCCTAAATGAGCTGACATATCCTACTAACTCACCAGGAAATAAACACAGACTTTGGCACCTTTCTGAATGACACAGTGAATGCCCAAGTCCTGCAAGCTGATGATTGCTGACTGAGAACTGGTAGTAGTTGTTGGGAACCAATGTTGCTATGTGTAGTGTGATGGTGGTAGAGGGAAATACTCTTGTTGGAGGGTGCAACCATTAGATGGGCTATAAAGTCCATTCAAAAGAGAATTCTGCTTAGAGGTTACATTCTAGCACTTTTTCTCTCATACTCCTAGACTGGAGTGCAGAAAGGGAAAAGCATGTTCTATCACCTACCTCATAGGATTATCTCAAGGAAATCACTAGGTAAACATTAGTCTCACATGTTGTTTATATCTGACTTAAAGGGCTTCATTTTATGTGCTGACTACAGGGTTATTTGTTTATTTAAATGAAAATATATACATACGTAAAATAAAATGAACCTATTGACCTGATATTAAATATCATTTGAAAATAACACATTACTATTGTTAATTTTTCTTCCTACTTCCATTCTCTCTACCCCTAAAGGAAATAGAAATTTTGGGGAAATCTTAAATGCAAATATTTCTGAGTTCTGTTTTTTACTTCTTGATTAGAAGCAACAACTACTTATGACACTTTCTTGAGGGGTGTTAGTGCTTTATTTGACAGCCTTTATTTCAGACAATCTTTTGACATTTACTCAAATTTCTCCAGCAATGTAATCTGGAACAGAGAGAAAGAGAAGAATTGCTTTGTTTATTTACAAAACATAAATGCTAAATAAAAATAAAAAGACCCTGACATTAGAAAAGCACTGGAAATGGGGGGGGGAGGACTAGATTTTGGGTCAAAAACATACTAATTTATGAAAAAAGACAAAAGCTTTATGTAAATGATAAAAACATCTACAAGGAACGTTATTGCTTTGAAATTGATTACAGTACAAGTATTGTATATTCCCTTTATTGCTAGAAGTTATACTTTAAAAGCATAAGGAAAAATAACTTCTAAGACAAACAATCCTATCTTTTGCTAAGGTACCTGTTTACTTTTGGCATAATACGATAGTAGTAATATTAGGATAAGGCAATCTTCTCATTATGATCCTTTCCAAAGATTTTTTTATTTACCATAACACTGTCCCAATGCTATTATGCTGTCAAATGATGGCATATTATGCAGTTTCCTCCCCTTAACATTGTTTTTACCCAGATACTACTGATTCTCTAGGGCTGTTTTCAGTGTTTTCTCTCATAATCAATCCATCGAAGCATTTATTCGTGATCATTTCCTATATGTGCTAGGCACTGGAAATATAAAGACAAAATGAAACAATTCCTGCCTACCCTCAAGGATGTTTTATACTCTATCAAGAATTGTACAGGTGATCTGACAGTTGAGATATTATTATGAAGCTGATTAAGTCCCTTCTTTCATAAAGAGCATGATGTGGAATACCGTTTCCCAATATTTTCCAAATAATTCAGAGTATGAAACATCTTTTCTCATGTACCAACTGAACATTTTCTGGAGCATCTTTTACAAAACTGATCCTTTCCCCACTTGTCTCTTTTCAAAGCTAACACTGATTAATCAAGAAGCATATTTCAGACACCATGCTAAAGCAGTAGGGATACTAAAAACAAAAACAGAAGCAAAAAATAATCCTCACCCTCAAGGAGCTCACATTATAGTAGAAGAAACATCTGTACAAAAAATAAGATGCTCTTAAAGGCAGTAAGAACCTATAATGTTTTTCTTAAGAAATAGGAAAATGTCTTATACATGATCCTTCCTAATAGTGGCTCTGAATGTTCGTTATCCCACCTCATTTATTATAATATTGAGCTAGCCTATGGAAGTGTTTTTTTCTACTAGATTATTATTTTCCACAACCCATGGAGGACAGAGCTTTAAAGGATTCCAATTCCAAAAATTCCTGAGACTTCACTTCTCTAGAAGTTTGCTTGAGTTTGGAATGTTGATACCTGCTATTCATAATAGAATGAAAAGCAATTTGATAGACACCCTAATGATGTCTAACAGCATCTTTGCAAGAGGTCTTTCTTCTGGAAACCATTTGAGTTCGTTTCTATCAAAGGAGATGAATGCTTTTTAGTCTAGTTTAAAACCCTGTTTCATCCAGGTTAGCAGCCCTATTGTCTCCTTGATTTTCAGAATCTAGTTTGAAAAACTGAACCAGTATGTGCCTTTGTTAAGAATGCTGGCAGGATTGTGTCTTCATTGATGTAGAAGTTGGAGACTAAAACAACCCTAGATTTCTCAATATGGTAGAGCAGCCCTATTCATGTTAGTATCTAAGGACTACAACTGTGTTCGAGGAGGGAAAAAGGAATAGTGATCAAGGTGGCAGTAGGGTAGTAAGCTTCATTGCTAGAGTTTACTCAGGCTATTAGCAGAGAATGGTTTTGTGTGTGTGTGTGTGTGTGTGTGTGTGTGTGTGTGTGTGTGTGTGTGTGTGTAAGAGGAGAGAGAGGAGGGGGAAGGAGGAGAAGAAGAATAAGGAGGAGGAGGAGGAGGAGAAGGAAGAGAAGGAGGAGGAGTTAGAGGAGGAGGAGAAGGAGAAGGAGAAGGAGGAGGAGGAAGAGGAAGAGGAAGAGGAGGAAGGNCGAGAGGTCCTGGATTCAGAATCGACCTCAGACTCATTCTAGCTATGTGACCTTGGGCAAGTCACTTATCCTCCATTATTTCAAAGAAGAAGAGGAAGAGGAGGAGGAAGGGGAAGGGGAAGGGGAAAGGGAAGGGGAAGAGGAAGAGGAAGAGGAAGAGGAAGAGGAAGAAGGAGAGAGAGAGAGAGAGAGAGAACTGCTTGGTATTGTATCAAGCATTTTAGACAAATGTGTTCTTTGATTTCTCAGCGGTTACTGTTCTAAAAGGCTCAATTTGAAGCTCAGTCTTTATAAAGTTGACTTACCAAGACCATTGTTAGACAGTTATAATTCACTCACGAGCTGAGGTATTAGATGTGCTAATGTTATGAGGCAAGGATTTCTAGCAGGGAAATACATATCATGGCCCAAATCACACTTCTTTGTCCTACATCATTGGGGTAAAATATCCCCTGCCTTACTTCCTAATGGTTCTGGCCAGCACCTCACTTCCTGCTTTAGAATTGGGAGAAATATAAAAGAATCTTAAAAATCTGAAGAGAAAAATCAGCATAACTTTTCTAAGAATGGCCATCTTAAAGACATTATGGTTATAATTCTTAATTGTGATCTCTCCTGAATATTATAGCCATATTCTTCCAAGAATGATGGAATGTTCAATAGTATTTCTGGGTAATCTGGTGCAGGATCTTCACCTTATGAAAACTTTATTTAAAAAACTAAGGTACCAACAACTACTTACTTATATACTTACTTTCTTAGCTTCATAAATCCTGGATAAAAATCATATATATATATATCATATATATATATATATATAATGGGAATGTCACTGATGAATGCATTTAAAAAAAGGCAGAAAATTCTCTACATCTTTATAGACTCATAATTGGTATGGGAAAACCTCCTGTGTCTATTGGTTTTTTTTAAATGAATTTGTTTAACATAGATTTTGGTAGGACAACATTCAGTCTTGAAGATCTTTCTCAAATAAATGAGTCCTTTGTATATTGTAAACAGATGTGGCTAAAGAAATCACTTTGTCCAATAATTCTATATCAAGCTAGTTATAAATCAGGGAGATAGTAGCCCACTTAGAATGTTTGTTTGTAGCATGGAAGATGTCCTGTGCAGATTAAAAAAAAAAAGTATTTCCTGTGAAGATTTTCTTTAAATGTTCTAATTCACAGATACCATTTTAGCCACTGCATTGGGCCCCCACATACTATAAACTTCTTTTGTAAAATCCCTAGAAATTCAAATGGGATTCTTCTATCACTAGAGGAACAAAGAGAATGAAAAATGAACATTACCAAGATTATGGTACTGAACTGAACTAAGAGCCTATTGCGTTAATCCAGCAACATGTACATCTTGGGCAGTGCCTGTAAATGCCTAATCAATACTTGTCAATTGAATCATTGGATGGATACTACCAATGGAAAATGAATTACATCCTGAACTGAATGGTTTATATTGCATTTAATAAACTCCTCAGTGCTTTTAATGATCTCAAGTGTTTTGCAGCCAGAAAAAAAAATTCTTTAAACACAATGTTCTCCTAGTACTGCTATATGGCTATGACTCATAAAACTTCATGACTTTAAAATACTCAAAATTATAAGTAACCCAAAGGGCAACAGAAATACATAATGATGGGTGTAAGTCAACTCTATTACTCATGATAATCTGTGACCTAGTCATGGAGTAAGATTCATCTTATCTGGCTATGCATGTCTTGGATGGAAGTCGACCCAGTCATATTTCAGGCCAAAAAACAATAGACAATTTAGATTCCACTGGTACCCACAAAAAACTAAAAATATCAGAGGAAAGTCTCCAGTGTGTCAGTTGTGTTCTCCATACGTAATTTACAGATAGACCTGGATAAGAATTGTACAAAATGAGAGATAAAAAAGGCTAAGTGATCCCACACCAAAACAAAATTTTAGACCCAAGTAAGTTTGTAAAAGCACAAGTTCAAGAGCTCTCTTGCTCTCTCTCTCACACACACACTCTGAAAGTAACAGCCAAGAAACCCACCATTGTATTCTAACTATATAAATGTGTTATCTTGATTATCATTTCTAATAAATTATATTAGCACTAAAGTGAAAGGACACATATATCCACATTAATTCTATTTAGCAAGGTATACGTGTTTATATGTATTCATTTTTTCTATAGATACATGCACACACAGTCTTTTTAAACTTGCAAATTTAAAAATAAATGTGTATATATATATATATATATATGGGTGTGTATATATGTCTATACACATATATTTTTCTAAAAATTGCAAGTATTTAATGTGGAAGCAATTTTCCAGACCTATAGGTTAGAAGTTCTAGTTTCAATAGCTATTAACTTGTCATTTTTATGGTTAAATCATTGATATAGCCTATGATAGTAAATATCAAGGGTTTCATATGATTTGTTATGGCTTATGATGATGGAATGGTTTCTCTACTTTTTAGATGGCTCCATAGTTAACAGAAATTTTATAGGAGTATTAACATTTTTCCAGTTCTTTGCACTATGTAACACATTTGGCAAATCAAGTAATATTTTTATGCTGAATACTTGATCTTGGCAATCTCCATAATTATAAATATAATCTAAATACAACTATTTAATAGTACACACCCATAGTCCTTAAAAATTTAAATCACAGACAATTTTACTGACACTTAATTTTAATATTAAATAGAATAAAGTCTTTACTCTGATTTTTTGCCTTCTACAAGTCCTCAGTTAAATCTAGACCTTCAACTGTTGCCTATTTGTTTCATTTCTTTTTAATGAGTTGCTCTTCTGCAGAATATTTAGTGTTCACACAGACCTTTTCCCAAGAATCCAAAGCACTTTACAGATGTGTGATGTCTCATTCACCACTCATTCACTCTTCCAGTGTCTCAGTGGGACAGAATTAAGGGTAGAAATTGCACAAGATTAGACTGAGTAATGAAGAGACTTGCTTATTCCATGCTGCATAACTAAGTCAACTGCTGAACAGGAGGAGGGTTAGTCTAGTTACCTGACTCCCGGCTGAGTCCATATGATAGTAAGATTTAATATAAAAGCCAAGATACATATGGTATGAAAGATGCTACAAATTCCACAGGATATCAAATTTTAACTTTCCTCTGAACAGCCCTTTCCCAGCAAACTTTTCTTCTAAAAATGTATTTTTGATAGTAGAAGAGATATTACAAATCTAGATACTTCTGCTTACTATAACAAAATATAATACAAACCAGGGTGAGAGTTTTAGGAAAAGGAAATGGCATATTAGGAAAAGGACTATATTATTATCATCATTATTCATGTGGCACGTGGCTACACCTGTACATATCAGATACATTACTGTGTATTCTCTGATTTGTAATGGCATTGCTTCCTACACACCTATTCCAGCAAGTTACCTATTTGAACAGTGAGGCATAGAACCAGCATCAGACTTAACATAACAAAATCACAGTAATGGGTAGTAGGTTAGATGAAATTGACCTCCAAAGGTCCCTTCTGATTCTACTCAAACGAGGAACAGAGAACAGTGCCACA
Source organism: Gracilinanus agilis (assembly GCF_016433145.1). Lineage (NCBI taxonomy): Eukaryota > Metazoa > Chordata > Mammalia > Didelphimorphia > Didelphidae > Gracilinanus > Gracilinanus agilis. Next base: position 557,047,480 of record NC_058130.1, on the reverse strand, counting down.
TATGCTCCACTAAGTGTATTCTTTAAAAGTTAAAAAAAAAATTATATGTAAAAATAGTTTAAATTACTTTGAAATTTTAATTACAGATATTTTCCATTTGGTACTTCTGAAAGGAAGGCTTTCAATTCTCTCTTCTGTATAAAACTTGTAAAGATCATTTATATAAATCCTTGTGTCTTTGAATATATACATATCTACACCAAAGCATTTTCTTTAAGTAAAAAGATGCCATTCTCCCAGCCCTAACCCAATACTGCACAGGGTTATTCAAGATGGTTAGATTTTGAAGGAGAGGCAGTTTCAGAGATGGGAAAGGAAGTGACAAGAGGAAAATGGCAGTGAAAACTGTAGCTGGATCTTTTTGTTTTTCAACTAAAGTTCAACCCAGCCAAATAATATGATTTAAAAAAAATCCCAACCCCCAAAGAATCTACTACCCACAAACCGTCTGCAGTCCTAAAGTGCAATTACTGTTGTGCAGTCACTCAGGCCAGGGAACAGACTGGATGAAGTTCAAAGCAGAAACTTCAAACGAGTACTATTCATGATTCTGGGGCTGGGAGTGGGGGTTGGGGGGAGGGGAGAAGAAAAAGAACAACAGTTCTCAGGCATTTGAGTGCATCAGGGGAATAGACGTCCTTTCTTTGGAAAAGAAAATCCACAAATCCCAAGGAATCCTAGTTTGGAAAATAAAAATATATATATATATATATATTTGAAGCATAAAGAAATCTAGCTGAAGGCATTCCAATGTGGAACAGTCCAAAGACATGCAATCAGAGTCAGGAGTACAGTACAGAAATTTCTTTCAGGTGTCCCATTCCCATAGCGATCTACTGTATTCTCCTCTGTTAGATCTTCTGATCTGGGTGCTGAAGATGCACACTGAACTAAGGGCATTTGGTAAGATGTGGCTCTCTTTTCTGGCCGGTCAGGACTGGATCCATCACTGGGTCTCTGGCCATTGTACAGTAAGTACCGACCCCGTGTATCTTGTTCCATTTTGAAGATTTCGTACTCAGTGTGAGGTAGTTTAATTCCCAAGGCAACACAACCATTGGTGTGGGTCACATCCTGCTGAATTCCAACCTGCCATGAGCCCTCAGCTCCACATTCATTTCCATTGAACACATTTAAGAGAGAGGCTGTGGCTGCATCCATGGGGGTGACCTTCATGTGATTCACTGTGGACAAAGAAGATAAAAGGAAAAAGTTCAGTGTTTCTAAAGGAGTAAATATAGGACAATGAAGCCTCTAGAGCAGATACTAGCAATACAATATTCCAAGAAGAATTTCTTTAGGGGTAATAGAGGAAGAAAGACTTCATCCCATCCTCTCCCCACATAGGACCTGAGTGTTCTTATTAGGCACAAGGCTGAACCTTTTTCTTTGAATTGAAGTCAAACCAAATGAATTACAGGTGTGACTGCATAAACTTACTTCATTTGGCCAATAAGCAGAGCACTAATAGTTCTGTCAACTGTAGGCATTCACAGTTATTTAGGATTTTCACAGCCTTAGAAAGCTATGGCTTATGAAATGTTTCCATGCCATCATGTTATGTGAGTTAATATTATCACACAGAAAAATAGCTTACTAAAGTATACTAATGGAAACTGGACATTTTTTAAAAACAGAATAGGATGTTTTGAGGTCTTTAATACATTTAGTATTAACCACTTCTCCATGCCCTGCAAATTAATCCAGGCCCACAAGGCTGGGGTCTGAAAGAAATTAGGCTGTGGGCATCAAGACAAAATGTAGATAAAGATTTTGGAGAGAAAAATCCCAGCTTTTTTTTCACATAGAACCTCAAAGCTGGAAGGGACTGGGGAGTTGGAGGAAAGTTAAAGGGATTTTAGTGAACTGAAAACTCACCATGAAAGTCAACACTGTTATGCGGTAAGCAAAAAGCTAATGCTGCCTTAGCCTATATTAGCAGGAGTGCAATATCTAGAACAAGGGGAGTGCAAGTTCTACTGTACCCTGCCCTTGTCAGACCACATAGAGTATTGTGTTCAGCTTGGGGTACCACATTTTAGGGAAGAAAATGCTAAGCTGGATTGTGTCCAAGGAAGACCTTCTAAGGACCTGGAAACCATGCCATATGAGGATCTCTTGAAGTAACTGGGGATGTGTATGCTAGAGAAAAGAGGGTGTAGTAGATAGAGAATTAGGCTTGGAATCCAGAAGACAAATTTTCATGAGTTTAAATCTGGCCTCAGACACTTAATAACTATGTGACCCTGGGCAAGTCACTAAACCTTGTCTCTGTTTCTTCATCTGTCAAAGAAGCTGGAGAAGGAAATGACAAACCACTCCAGTATCTTTGCCAAGAAAACCTCAGATGAGGTCATGGAAAGTCTGACATGACTGAAAACAACTGAACAACAACGAACAACAAGGTGTGTGGGGGTGTGGGGGAACATATTAGAATTGTTTTGTTTGGCCCCAGAAGGCAAAACTAGGAACAATGGATTTCAAAGGTTGTAGAAGGGGAGACTTTGACTTAATATATAAGAAGAACATTCCTAAAATTACTCTCCAAATTTGTAATTGGCTTCACTGGTGAATTTTCCAACCACAGGAAGTCTTCAAATAGTCTAATGACCACTTGTCAGAGCTGTTATATTTAAACAGGTAGCCCCTCTATTAGTTCAAATAAATGAACTTTAAATCCTTTCTTGCTCTTACATCCTCTGCTTCCATAACATGAGTCCCACATATGGCTCCCCAGATGCTTTCAGATTTATATGGATAGGGGGCAGCTGGGTAGCTCAGTGGAGTGAGAGTCAGGCCTAGAGACAGGAGGTCCTAGGTTCAAACCCGGCCTCAGCCACTTCCCAGCTGTGTGACCCTGGGCAAGTCACTTGACCCCCATTGCCCACCCTTACCACTCTTCCACCTATGAGACAATACACCGAAGTACAAGGGTTAAAAAAAAAAAAAGATTTATATGGATAAGTGAAACTTAGATAAAGTGCCTTTGTTACATTTTACTTTAGAATAATTTGGTTATGCAGTCTTTACTGGAAATGGTCCACATCTTATTCATCCTTCCCATATCACTATTACTATGCATTGGAAAACTCCCTAGAATTGAAGTCAGAGAACCTGAACTCACATTTTGGCTCTCTTACTGTGTGACTATGAGAAAGTCACTTTAGTTAACTCTGGGTTAAAGTTAACTTTTCTTGAGATTCTTTAACTGTAAAATGAAGGCTTTGGACCAGATGAAATGAAATTCCTTACACCTCTACACCTATCATTTTATTTTCCCTTGACTCTCTTGAACAGATCTGTGTCCCTACCATCTCAGAAATACATCTGCCTTTTTATTAAAATATCTAAGAGGAAACTCTATGACTATTCGTGAAAACATATCCCAATGTCTCATAATGCTTAACAAAAATGATTCTAAGCTCCCTTGCTACGTGAATTGCCTCCTCTCTTTTATGAGGATTCCTTCTTCACTATCTATCTGCATCTCCAGTCAATCCTACATTTAATATAGTTATCACCTAGGGTCCATGAACCCCCATGAAAGAATGTCAGGAGGTCTGTGAACTAGGATGGTTGAAAAAAATTACATCTTTATTTTCACTAACCTCTAACTGAAATTTAATGTTTCTTCCCAATATGAAAAAATTTAAAACCCATATTATTTTGAGAAGGGACTCAAAGGCTTCATAAGATTGCCAAAGGGATCCCTGTCACAGAACAAGTTAACAACTCCTGATCTAATATAATGTTCTCTACCAAAACAAAACAAAACCAAAAAGCTTCCAAGTTCCTAAGCAATAAGTGTCTTTTCTGCTCTTTCTCTTGCTCTCAAGAAAGATCAGCTATTATTACTCATTTACACCTTTTTTGAGAATTTAAGTAAATTAAGTAAATTATTACCTCTCTCAAAGGTATATATATATATATTCTAGACTAAGGTTTTGTTTCCTGTTAAAGTGAATAACAGCAAAATGGATTCCCAAATCCATGAAATCGTGCAACAACAAACAAGGCTGAGACATTGCTCTGTAAAGAATGAGCATCTGCTAAATTCTACAGAATAGACTCTGCCAACCAAAAATTTCCTCGACTGTTTTCTTGCTTCATTCCCTCCTGTGGTAGTATATCTATCCAAAGCAGAAATGGTCAAGTCCCTAAAGCAACTGTGATTCATGACACACGTCTTACCTTTGAACACAAACTCCGTGCCTCCCATGACCCTGGCAGAATGCACACCACGGCTATAGCGACCCTGGGCATAAATAGTGAAGGTAGGATGCTTGCAGATGGGATCAGAATAGTGGTAATAATGGCCTTCCCAGGTATTATTGTTGTCATGAAATATGAAGTGGCGGGTAAGGAAGAGGACTTCAGGGCGTACTTCACATCTCTGGCTCACCCACTCCCCATGTAGGCCAATGGTCAGGTCAGCTTTGGGGGGCAATATTGGAGGATGATGCTCATCTGAACGGTAGATGATTCGGCATGCAATGCAGGCATGATCATGATTCTGAAACCAGAGAAGAAACCCAGTTAAAGACCCTTCTCATTAAAAGATAGTGATCATTCAGTGAGGGAGCAGCTAGGCTTGGAATAGAGAAGATTCATCTTCCTGAGTTAAAAATCTGGACTCAGAGATTTATTAGCTGCATGATCCTGAATAAGTCACTTAACCCTGGTTGCCTTCATTCCTCATCTATAAAAATGACTTGAAGAAAGAAAAGGCAAACCAGTCCAACATCTCTGCTAAGAAAACTCCCAAATGAGGTCACAAGGAGTTGGGCACAACTGAAATGACTCAATAACAACAAAAACAAAATCATTCAACCATTATTCAAATCCCACCATTACTATTCTTTATGTTAGGTGCTAAGAATACCAAGGGAAATCAAATAGTTCTTGCTTTTGGACCTTGCATTCCATCAGGGAAGACAATGTATATATTTAGCATTATATAAAAATATGTATACAAGTTAATGGAGAGGGGAGAGATAATAGCAGCTGAGGGCCATTAGGAAAGACTTTAGGTAGAATAGTTGGCATTACAGATAAGCTTGGAAAGGAAGGAGGGATTCTCAGAGTAGTGAGAGGCCAGCCTGGGCAAAGACAAAGGGTCAGAAGACGCTGTACATGGAAAGGCACAGTTTAGTGGGGTGACAGTGTGTGAGAAGGGGAAGAATGTCTAATAAGGCTAGAAAGATGGGTTGGAGTCAAATAATGAAGGGCTTTAAACACCCAAAAGAGTAATCTTAATTTGGCCTTAGAGGTAATAAGGAGTCCTTGGAGTTTGCTGAGTAGGAGAGTGATATTGCCTGGGATTTGGGAAAATCATTATGGCAATTGTGGGCAAGATTTATTATTGTAATAGTCAAAAAAAGAGGGCATAAGGAACTGAAAAATAAGGTGTTTGGTAACATGAGTAGAAAAAAGGGAATGGATATGAGAGATGGAAGGCAACAAGTCTTGGTAACTGATTGAAATATGTGAAGGAAGGAAGTGAGAGGTTGACATTGAGGTTGTAAACAATAGCAAACCATGTGCTTCCCATCATACCAAGTCACAGCTGTCCAGTGGCTTCCCAATTCAGTCACACATTATCATACTATCCTCAAAGAAGCAATTTTAGGATTAATTTGCAAGTCACTAAAAGAAATGATATTGATCAAATGCCTTCTCTGTGGCAGGCACTGTGCTAAGTGCTAGAAACAAATAAAAATAAAAATATAGGCTCATTTTCTAATCACAAAGACTATAGGCAAAGAACTATGCAATATAAATGGGAGGTAATATCAGAGGAGATGCACTGGAGGAGTCTAGGAAAAGCTTCCTACAGATGATATATACTGTATGAAATGTTTCTTTTAATGCTATCTTGGGCTAAGCTAAATTGTTGAACTGAAGAACCTCATAAAATTTCCTGCCTGGAAACCTGATGGGCATACATTGAAAATAGGTCTCCTCTGGGCCCAGATGCAAAACTGATTCCTAAAGTAAAAACAAATGTCATAATAGCAACACACAAAGAAAAGGCCAAAATGTGAATGATTTGTCTTCATAAATAAGTGTTTATATACGGTGGGAAAGAAAATGCCTGAAAGAAGGAAATAGCTGAAGGTCACATTGAAGATGTCAGTATATACTTTTCATCCATTTGTTTTTATCAGCCTGGCAGATTGGAAGTTTTATAGCCTCTCCATTCATATTCTGCTTTTATCTCTTTAGGCAACTCAATTAATAGAAAAAAAAAACAGAAGATATGTTTTTAATAGGATTTTTTTTTCTCTTGTGTCTCATTGATAGTATCACCTTACTCTTATACTGGGCCTGGGCTTTCTACATTTCTCTACAAAACCTCATTAAGGGGAATGTGCATATAGAACATGCAGAAATGAGCACCTATTGTCTGGCCTGGAGGAATGACAGATGTGACCTAGATAAAACAACTTGGGGTTGTTTAGGTGGGATAAAAAGACTTGGTTTCTAGCTCCAGCTCTCTCCTCCTAACTAGCAATGTGACCATAAGCAAGTTGATTTATTTACTTCAGCATTTTTCCTCACCTGTATATAGGCATAATGATATCTATTCACCTTCCCTTCCTCATAAAGTCAAGAACCCTGGGGCAGATCAAATAAAGCAGTTGGCAAAGATAAAAGCATGATAAAAATTCAAGTGGTTGAAATCAAGAGAGAGAAGAGAGACAGATAGATAGACAGACAGACAAAATGAGAGTGAAAGAGAGACAGAAAAAATATGAGAGAGAGAGAAGATGAGGGAAAGACACACACACAGAGGGAGGGAGGGAGAGAGAGAGAGAGAGAGAGAGAGAGAGAGAGAGAGAAAGGTGGATGGGAGTCTAGCTTAGGGGTCTAATTGAAGAGTATAGTTGACAAAGTCTGGAACCCTCTAAACTAGACCTGTTTGGCATGTGAAACAGAGAAGAGTCCACAGATTCCTTCCATCTCAAGGATATTTTTTGAATATCAGTGTCATGGTCTATATAAATGGAGATTTTGAACTTTGGACTTCATTCCCCCATAAGTCCTTAGTTTTCCCCAAATCCCCTGTAATCTCTCCTGCGCCTCCATGTTTATGTGGTCATGTTACTGTTATATAGTTGGCTGTAACTCCTCCCTCTTCCTTTTTCGGGTGATTTGGAGTGGAGCCAGGATGGGAGGAGAAGGTAACAGGACACGGGTCTTTTAAAATGACTCAGTATGGCACATGGCTTCATTTTTCTAATGGCTACCAATAAATCCTTTAAGACCCTAATATTTTTAAATCTATCCTTCTATATCCATTTTATTTCTTACAGGTCTCTACCAAAGAAACATTTCTTTAGGTAGCAAAGTGGTGTAGTAGATAGAGACAGTGTTAGTTTTGGAGTGCGGAAGACTTTAGTTCAAAGCCTGATTTAGATAACTTACTAGCTCAGTGACCTTGAATAAGTCACTTGACCTCCTTCTGATTCAGTTTCTTTATCTGTAAAATGGGGATAAATAATAATACTACCACACAAGATTGTTGTGAGTCAAATGAGACCATATACATAAAGAGCTTTGCAGACTGTGTTATATAAGTGCTAGTTATTATTATTAGCTATATAGGAAGGGAAACTATAAAGGCCTTCTTGTTGACTCAGTTTGATTTTATAGAATACTTTGACCTTTTCCATTAGGGAGGGAAGCAAAAGGGAAAAAAGGGGTTGAGATGCTAAGTTGCCATCTCCTTACTCTTTTCCATCAAAGAAGAAATGCTGCACAGTCATTTATTTATGTGCTACTTCTGCTAAATAAGTATGGGTTGCAATTCATGAAAGACAATGTCCCCTAGACTAATATAATATGAGGCTCATAAAAACAAAATCAAATAGGCTTCAACAAAGTGAGATGAAAGCAGAGCCCTCTGCTGTTAACCCTGGGGTCTGGTTTATATTTACTGGTTTACCATTTGCCTGGGAGTTCTGGTCTAATAAAAGCAAGAGTGTCCTGAGGTTTGTGTGCTGTTGTCTAGAAGTTACAATGATTAAATTGGGAGAATAAAACACCTGTACATGGCCTATTAAATCTGTCCTTGATCACCATATATAAATCCAACACTACCAGGATAAGACTTGAACATGGCAGAAGTTTTCTTTAAGCCTTGAGGTGGCAGTTAGAGATGTGGTTTCTCTTGCCTGCCAGCCCTCAGGTCAGGAGATCTGACTTGTCATGCATCTGAATGACAACCAACATAGGGCCAAGAAACTCTCTTATCACATATACTGGACAAGGGTTTCCTTGCTGCAAATACCTTCTGATAAAAGCATATTCTGCTTATGCTGTATAAAGCAGTTAAGTCAGTAAGGAGCCACTCAACTGGTGTCTGGCCATTGACAATGTCTGTATTCAAGGGAGAATCTTCTCCTTCCCAGGTCATGCTGTCACTTTTGTCCTCAAATGACTACATTGTACTCTTAAGAGAGGATAATGACCTCTATGAAGCAACACATTGGGTCAACACAAGAGGCACCAATTACATATTATTTTGAAACTCCCAATGGAGAATTTTAGAGGCATAAGGACCCTGAACAGCAATGAATGAAGGATATGGGAGTCCAATCTAGTCATTGGGAGAAGAATGAGCAAAAACACATAGGCAAGGAAGCATGGGACATATCAGAAGCACGGGAAACAGTTCAATTTGTCTATAGTGCGAGAGAAATCTGAAAAATCATGATAGAACTAGGTTGATGAAGGTTTTGAATACAAAGACATCTAGGCTTTATTCAATAGACAATGGGAGTCACTGAAAGTTTTTTCAATACTATACATTAGAAAAAAGATAAAGTTTTCAATAAATGAAGGCTACTGATGCTCTTTTAAAAAGTTAGCATTCATACTTTCCCTGCACCTTTTCCCCTAGTTATTAGCAATCATAAAGTCAGTTAATGGTAATGTAGTAAATAACTTACTAATAGCACCAAGGATAAATAGTTTGTTTCTTTTTTCCAATTTCCATGATCCTTGTCATGGATCAAAGGATGAAGGGTTGGCTCCAAAAGAAATAGGAAATGTTAACTACACAGTGTGTTAGCCTTAGGATTTCCTTTTTCTAATATGCTTTTGTATGTATATGTACCCTTTCCAGATGACTAAATGGAAAAGGGAAATCATGACCTTTTTAATTAGCATAATGAATCTCATTAAATATCATTTTCACTGAAGTTACTTTTTCTTTATTTTTTTCCTGATGTATAGGGTTTTTTTCCCCTTCTTCTGACATATAGTTTTCATTTGAGACTGTCCTTTCCCAAGTCCAAGGATTTGGCTTCTCCTTCTGTAGAACTGGCATTGACCATGTAAAACTGGGGTTGCTGTGCACACATAAAATGCATGGGCTTTTAAAGTAGAGGAATCAGAAAATAAGTCTTCTCTTTGCTATTCTTTACATTAACCATACCTTGATGCATCAAGAATGGGCAATCTCATCTCCTTCCCAAAAAAGATAATTACTTCACTAATGCCTAGCAGATGGACTTCATGAATTGCTCTGGCCCCAAAAATACCCATCACCTGCTGGCCAGCCTCATGGTGATGACTCTCTTTTAACATGGCTGGGCTGGTTTTCAAATGACAAATGTGGTCCATTGTTAAGGTACTATTTCAAACCTTTCTGGCTTGGTAGGATTGGCCAGTATACTGTGCTTTGTCAATATCCATCAAGAATAATATTGACAGGGGGCAGCTGGGTAGCTCAGTGGAGTGAGAGTCAGGCCTAGAGACAGGAGGTCCTAGGTTCAAACCCGGCCTCAGCCACTTCCCAGCTGTGTGACCCTGGGCAAGTCACTTGACCCCCATTGCCCACCCTTACCACTCTTCCACCTATGAGACAATACACCGAAGTACAAGGGTTTAAAAAAAAAAAGAATAATATTGACAACTTATATTTATGAAATGCTTTTATGTTTGCAAAGTCATTTGCATACACATATTATGTCATTTAAAGGTTGCCATAATCTTGTTAAGTCAGTCCTGCTGGCGCTGTTATTTTTATTTTACAAATGACGAAGCTGAGAGCTTGAAAAGGTGTGATTCCCCCAAAGTTAGGGGGAAGTGTGGGCTTCAAACTCAGGTCTTCTTGATTCCTGGTCCAGGATTCTAACTACTATGCCAAGAAACACTAATAGCTTTTATTAAGCACCTACTAATGTTCCCCAAAGCCATGGGAATACTTAGATTACTACCTGGCTCAGCCTCTTCTCCAGAATGGAATAAATGACTATCAGCGGAGTTCACCTAGGGGAAAACATATTGTTTATGCCAGGAATGTCAAATAAAATGTCTCTCTGGCTATAGCTCAATTTGATTCAGTACTGACCAGGCACTGTATCAAGTCCTGGGAATAGAAAGGCAGGAATGAAACATCCTCTGACCTCAAGGGCCTTACATTCTACTAAGGAGGCTAATGAGGCAGCATAGCCAAGTTCAAAGACTATTGATTCTAGAATTTGTGAACTTTACTCAAGAATTCTTCTGATAGTCTACCTTGGGCAAATAACTGTACCAGCTGGGCCTTAATTTCCTCAAATGCAGAAATGAGAGGGTTGGACCTGATGGTTTTTGAAGTTTCTAGCTTTAGCTACGATCCCATGTTGTCCACAAATGTGTACAGAAGATAGAACATTCAAAAACTGTCCATGAAAGAAGCCAATAAAGTGAAAGCTTTTCCTCTCTGGGGGCTTCCCCCTCCCATCACCATGAACTGAGGACTTAACAATGTATATCCCAGCAACAGTGATTGAAATTCAACTATAGTTAGTTATCTTTTTATGTTGTTGTTAGGGACACTGTTAGATATTTCTGATGCAGGGAAATCCCCTCATGATATCCTCTCCTCTCCTGCTGGATTCAGCCTTTGCTGAAAAGGAGAACAAGCACCTGCCTCTCTCCCTCAAATTAAATTCTCCACTTCAAGGTACACTAAGTGGTAGAGGCTGATGGTTTTGATCTTTCTTCTCTGTCCCAGGGAAGTCTGCCACTCCATTTTCTTCTCATACACTAAAAGAATCAAGCCACCTTCTGATATATAGCTTGTTTATATAACTTTTAAACCCAGAGTTTCTGTAAGAATCAGGTTCTACTTTCCATGCAAATGATTTTACCTTTCAGTGAAGTCATTTTAGAGGGCATGATAGTAATTTTTCAATAAATCATCCAAAAGCAAAAAACAAAATAAAACAAAAAAACAACCCTCAAACCTTATTCCAAAACAAGAAAATAACTATGTTAGCATCCAACCTAGGAAAGTTCAGTCAGTCAACAATCACTTATTAAGTGTTTACTTTATATCAGGCATTGTGTTAAGCTGTGGGGATATAAAGATAGGGGGAAGCAACCCATACCTCCAAGGGGTTTACATTTTTATGGAGGAGGCAGCTTATAAATAAGCAGCTATGTATGAAAAATGATGGAAGGCAATTTTAAAGAAAATATTATCAACTGGGCAGAGAGAAGGGGTGGAGGGAGGAGACCTGGGAAAGAACTCCTATAAAATTTTTTAGCTGAAGTTTTCAGATGAAGAAATCAAAGTTATCAATAATGTGAAAAAAGTTCTAAATCACTCTTGACTAGAGAAATGAAAATTTCTCTGAGGTACCAACTCGTACCTATCAGATTGGCCAATATTACAGTAAAGGAATATGATAAATGTTGAAGGAGATGTGGCAAAATGGGGACACTAATACTTTGTTGGTTGTGTTGTAAACTGAACCAACCATTCTGGAGGGCAATTTGGAACTATGTCCAAAGGACTATAAAACTGTGCATACCCTATGATCCAGTAATACCACTCTTAGGTCTGTATCCCAAAGAGATAAAAAAAAAAGGAGGGAGAGGGCAGGAAAGGACTTACTTGTACAAAAATATTTATAGCAGCTCTTTTTGTGGTGACAAAAAATTGGAAATTGAAGGGATAATTATGAATTGGGGAATGGCTAAGCAAAATATATGATGGTGATGGAATTAATTGTTCTATAAGAAATGACAAACAGACTGATTTCAGAAAAAGCTGGAAAGAACTAAGACCTAAATGAACTGATGCAGAGTGAAATAAGCAGAACCAGGAGAACATTCTACACAGTCAAGGAATATTATGGAACAATCAAATGTGATAGACTTTGCTATTCTCCACAACACAATGATCTGAGACAATTCTGAAAGACTTCTGACAAAGAATGTTATCTACTTTCAGAGAAATGCTGATTCTATGGATTTTTATTGGGATACCAGACAGTGAGGCAGAACCACAGATAGTAGACTGAGTAACTGTAAGGCTCCTTCTGCATCCTAAAGAAAAGATGTAAAAACTGTTTGGATCATCACATCAGAAATACAATCTAAGGATATTGACTTTCTAAGGATATAGATCAGTGATTCCCAAAGTGGACGCCACTGCCCCCTGGTGGGTGCTGCAGCCATCCAGGGGGAGAGGTGATGGCTACAGGTGCATTTGGGAGTGGTGATAGTATGTGACAGTGAGCACTAAATAATATTTTTTCTGGAAAGGGGGGCGGTAGGCCAAAAAAGTTTGGGAACCACTAATATAGATGAAAAATTTCTGTTTTAAGGTTTATTGACAATGATTAAAAAAAGAATGAGAACTAATTTTTGTTTCAGGTGGTGCTTCTTTCTCACTTTTACCCTACTTAAATAGATTAGCAGTTCTCAAACTTTTGAGTCTCCAGACCCGTTTACACTCTTACAAAGTTATTAAAGAGCTTATCAAAGAGCTTGTGTTCAGGTAGGTTATATCGATTAATATTTACTTGTTAAAATTTTTTACTTTTACTTATTAGAAATTTAAATTAAACATTTTAATATTATTGTGAAAATTTTGACCCAAAAGCACCTCAATGATCTCTAGAGGTCTCTGGATTACATTAAGAACTGATGAAAAAGAGAATGTATCAGAGATTATTATCCTAGGGTCCATGAACATTTAAAAAACATTACTAACTATATGAGAGTATGTTTTGTTTCCTTTGTTATCTTATGCAATATATTTTATACATTTAAAAATATTGATTTGAGAAGGTAATAAGATTCACCAGAAAGCCCAAAAGGTTCATGAAACAAACAACGTTATGCTCCATACACTCTGTACTTGGGGAAAAGAAGCACCTAGAAAGCTATCCAGAAGAAAAACAATTGAGTAAAAAACAATATGATCTTTAAAGAAAAGAAACAGAACTAAAGCTGTCTTGTTTGTTTATTAATTTTCCCATGTTTAGCTTTCTGTCACCCTGTTTCCATAGCTATTCACTTTAATAATCAACTCAGAAAAATCTTAAATGCTATGGATTCCATTATTCAGGCCATGCCTGTTTATTTCTTCCACAGAGCCTAACAATGTTGGATACTGACCCATAATGAGTATTTCTTGAATACTAATACTAGTTGATTGATTGGTTCTTTTCTCATTCCAGTTTTCATCATTATCCTCACTCCTCTCCTGCCACTTGGGAGATGAAATATTTTATTAATAGTGATATTTTAGATTACAATCTGACAACTTCTTTATTGTGGCTTTTTTATTGCCTTTTTAATAGTTACCAACTGTCTGTTTACAGTGTAGATAAAAATATGACTTATCAGTGCCAGCTGTAGTTCCATCTTTGCTGTTGATTTCATGTTTCTTGTTTCCCCAAGTTTAAAATATGGTAGGACTTCATTTTACGTGACCAATACATTCCAAGACCCTTTGTATAAGCTGAAAATTGCACATAATAGTGAACCCCATTATTAATATTTCTTGTATGAGCATATCTAGATCCTCTCTGACTTATGCTTATTAGAGCTATCATCATCACTTCTTGTGCTTAGGAGCCACTATTACTAACTGGTATTAATGAAACAAAGAAAAGTATAGTTCTGAAAGGTTGAAAGTATAGCACAAATGGTTGAAAGAGAATTCAATAGAAAGACTGATGCAGAAGCTCCTGTTTGACACACATCAAAGTAATGATTCACACTGATGCTTCTCAGAGTTGTGAATGAGTGTGATTGTGAGACTTTATGCAACTTGAGAAAGTGTCAAGGATTCAACACATAATTAAACATTTTTAACATATTTTTCTGCATCTGCCCTAGTTATTTTACAGATGAAGAAACTATGGCCTTTCACCTCCGTGCAAGCACTGCTGTGAGCATCAAATAAGATACTTGTAAAAAAAATTGGTTAGCACAATACCTGGCATTCAGTAGACACTATATAAATGCTTATTCTTTTCACTTTCTCCTTCCCTAAGAGGTTGATAAACCTGACCAAAGGCACCAAAGTAATAAGCAGCAATGTCAGATTTGTTCTTAATTCTTTTGACTTCAAATCCAGCACATCTTCCACTGCCAAGATACTTGGCACTCAATGCTGATAATAGAAATCAAGTGAAAAGCACATTTTAATATAGTAAATCAATGAGAATTTTTAAGGCTAAAATAACTTCAGATTGCCATCCACTAAACAGAGTTATGAGATAATAACTCCCCCAAGCCATAGCTCTGCAGGGTCAAACCTAATCAAATCCAGCTAAAGTCCACCTCCTCTAGAGAGCTTTACAGACTAGTCCCTACTCCAGCCTACACTAATCTTTCTCCACCTCTGAAAAAAGGCAACTGATGGCTCTAGTGAATAGAATGCTGGCCCTGAAGTTAGGAGAGATCTAGCCTGAGAGAATTACAAACAGGATGACCCTGGGCAAATCTTTTAACCCTAGGTTCCCTAATTGTAAAGAGGAATGATAATCACACCTACCTGCCAGAGTCATTGTGAGGATCAAATGAGAAAATATTTGTAAAAGTGGCCAGCACAGTGTCTGCACTGTATAATGCTTGTTCTTTGCCTTTATTCTTATTACAGTGTCTATACCATTTATTCTGGGATTTAATTCTTTGTTACATTCTTATTTCACTATTTCACATTTGTATTTCTTTCTCCAAGAAGTTTGTCACTTCGAGGTTGGGGGCATGTACTTTACAGGATACATTTTCTCCCTTAGGGCTTATGTTACATCTATGCACATATTTGGAGTTGAATAAATAAGGTATTTGTTAAACTGAATTTCAATGAATCTCTAGTGGTAGGGGCCAGCCCTCCTTTAAAAAAAAAGTGGGGGTGGATACTGCATTTAAAATTAAAAGAGTTTTCAGAGGATTTCAGCTTTAGTTTGATGTAAAAGAGAGCAATTTGTCTTTTGTATCCCAGTCTGACACCTCAAACCCATTTCCTCATCAATTTAAACAGAATGAAAGGAGACTTGGGTTCAAAAGTCCCCTACTTGTTTTTGGAAAATTATTCCATTTTACCACCACACCATCCTCCATCCCAACAGATCCACACTCAGGATGCTTTAGGGTTACTTTCCTCTTAACAATCTTGAGAGGTATACATTACAATTATTATCTCCTTTTCACAGTTCAGAAAACTGAAGTTTTCATAGCTGCTTAGGAGCGTGCAAATGGAAAGACAACTATTAAATACCAGAACTGACAAGTGTCTGCTAATTTCAGGATCAGTGATCTATCTACTGTTCCACACAGCCACTCAGTAATAGAGGCACATTTGAGAGTTGGACACCTTCGAGATGGTAAAAATGTGGTCCACTGTCAAATATCATTTGGGAATACTTACTTGTTCCCTACTAATATCTTTATGAAAAATATCCTCAATCTTAAGACATCTCCTCATTTCCCATTTGGATGCACTCATTTTGGATTTTTTTTGACTTTACCACAACACCCACCCTCAACATTGTTCAGATTTCTTTTGCAAGTTGTCTTTCCCCTTTAGATTCTAAGCTCTTTGAAGGCGGGCCTTTTTTTCTTTTTGTACTTGTATCCCTTGCACTTAGCACAATGCCCAGAACATAGAATTAACTTAATAAAAGTTAATTGATTGTTAAATTTGAATAGCTGATCCTCATAAAGGTTTTGTATAGATATGAGAGAAAGCATAAAGGCCAATAGTTAATATAGTTTCTTGATCTCCTGAAGGGACAAGATGGGGACTTACTATTGTTGCATAAATATGGTAAAATGTTTTTTTTTAAATCTCATTTATAGTGCTCTGCATACAGTAAGCTTTTAATAAATTAACATATGTTTGAAAAAATGAATATTTACAGATTTTACTTCCACAGAAGTTTATTTTGTTGACTGCTGACTCATTAAATAAACAATTTCACATTTGTTTTTCCGGCTTGAGATACTAAAGACATCAGAGGTGACTTCAGCCAATAATAAAGTGTTTTTGCAGCTTTATAAAACAAAACAAAAAAGTCTGTAGCAGCATGTCTGTAACACATTATATCTCACCCCAAATAAACTAATGTCCATGAAAACAAATGTTGTGTACACTCCCATAGCAAAGCCCCTTGTCATCTGATGACCCCAACACCCAGCTCAATATTTCCATAGAGCATGCAACCTCCACTGGGTTATAGGAAAAATTTCACAATAAGTAGCAAACAACTGACTTTAAAAGCCAACCAGTGATGCCAAAATGGCATCTTTGTCTTCATCCACTGCCCCTTCAACTACTTAGTTCTCTAACTCTTTTTGGCAGCTTGCCTCTTCCAGTTCCCCAACTCCCAAAAGTTCTGCCTTCCATTGGTAGAAGAAAATGGGGCCTGGAAGTCTCTCACTAGTCTTTGGCCCTATTCCATGGCCAATATAGTGGCACACACCCAGTGGTTCCTGGGAACTCTGCCAACCACATATACAATTCCACTATGCTTTTCTACCATCCCTTGCCACTACCATTAAGGCAACCACATTTCCCTGTAGCCAAGTTAATAGATTCATATGCCAATGGCTAACTAGATAATTATCCATGGTTATTTGCATCTTTCCTGTATTCAACTTGCTGTTCCTTACTCTTCTGCTTCACACAAATCCATACCTACAAAAGCATCTGCTGACAGATCATTTGCTTTATAGTTATACAGAAGGTGCTGGTAGAGGAAGTCCCCTGTCTGGGAATTTTCTATATTAATGAAATATATATATATATATATACACACACATATCTGTATGTATATATTATACACACACATATATATACTAATTTCTATCCCCTATGTTTTTAATATCATGTATAATTTGAGAGATGGTTTTACTATATAAAGGGGAAGCCCCAAATCCTTGGAGTCTGTTTTGGTTTGTTTTTTTTTGGTCATCAGGCCTTTTTGAATATGATCTACCACAAAATCATATGGTGATAATATAGTAATAATAACAGCCATAATCATTATAAAGAGCCTGGATCAGCTGATTGGTGTGGATTATGCAAGGAAGTGGTAAAAACTATAAAACATATAATTTTGTTTTACAAATACCTAAAATTAATACAAGAATAAGTTAGCTAGGTTTATATATCAGAAATACAATATCCTTTATAAACTGATAGGTGACAAATTCTAATTGTACACAGTGACCAAGACAGAAAATTGATCCATAATATTTTCTTTTTCTTTCTTTTTTTTTTTTAAAACCCTTGTACTTCGGTGTATTGTCTCATAGGTGGAAGATTGGTAAGGGTGGGCAATGGGGGTCAAGTGACTTGCCCAGGGTCACAGTGGCTGAGGCCGGGTTTGAACCTAGGACCTCCTGTCTCTAGGCCTGACTCTCACTCCACTGAGCTACCCAGCTGCCCCCAATCCATAATATTTTAAAAAGAATTTTTTAATAGATGTCACCATATAGAATGCCCAATTTCCAAATAATATGGAATATTTTCAAAATATAGAGAATTAATGGGGGAAATTAAAATTTCATGGGAACAGGATGAAATAAATAATATTGCTGTTATCTTTTCAGAGACCAATAGATGGTGTGGTGGATGGAATGTTGGGCCTGGATCAAGAAGACCTGAGTTCAAATCTAGACTCAGATGCTTATTAGTAGTGTGATCCTTGGCAAGTCACTTAACCTCTATATGCCTCAGTTTCCTCAACTATAAAATGAGGATTTAATAGCACCTACTTCCCAGGATTGTTATGAGGATGAAATGAGAACATTTGTAAAGCACTTAGTACAGTACCTGGCTTATACTGTTCTCGTTTTTTGCTAGTGAAGATATTCCAAAGATGTTTTAGATGAGAATGCAGAAGAAAAGCTTACATTCCTGAACTATTATTTTTACATTTGTAACTTTTAAGAGATTCATTTTAATGGGCAATAGCCTACAGAATATTAAATATAAGAGAATAATAATAGGATGGCGATTTATCTTTGAGAATTTCTTTTTGAACTCTATTAAAAATAGGAAAAGAATGAGATGATAACCTCACGTTTAAATACTGTTCTAAGTTTCATAAAGTCTATACTATTGAATCAACAAACATTTTTAAGCACCTACTATGTGCTTAATTATTTAAGCCCAATGAATAAGGGAATATGAAAAGCAAAAGATAAATCCTGCTCTCAAGGAGATTACATGTAAAGATTACATGTGAACAAATATACACAAGGCAAGCTATCTACAGGATAAATAAGAAATAATTAACAAAGAGAAGGCACTAGAAGTAAAAGTATTAGGGAAGGATTTGAGTGGAAGGTGAGATTTTCATTAAGACTTAAAGGAAGCCAGGGAAGTCAGTAGAAGCAGAGAAGGGGGAGCATTCCAGGTATACAGGACAGCCAAAGAGAACACCTAGAGCTGAGAGACAGTGTTTTGTTCTAAGAACAGCCAAGAGACCTGTGTCATTGGATAAAAGAGTATATATCAGGGAGTAAGGCATAAGAAGCCTGGAAAAATGGGAGGAGGCTAGGTTATGAAGGACTTTGAAAGCCAAATGAAGCATTTTGGTTTTGTTCCTGGAAGCAAGAGGAAGACACTGGGATTTATTGAGTGAGGCAGGTAGTGTGTATGTGTCTTAAATGAACCTGTGTTTTAGGAAAATCACTTTAATGCCTGAATGGAAGATGAACTGGAGTGAGAAGGCATTTGAGGTAGACAGATCAACCAGCAGACTTTTGCAATTGTCTAGGTGTAAAGTGTTGAAGGTCTGCACGAGAGTGATGGCAGTAGCAGAGGAGAGAAGGGGTTGTATGAGAGATGTTACAAAGGTAAAATAAGTGGCCTTTGGCAACAAATTGGATATGGGGGAGGGGAGGCCAGATAATAAGGAATCCAGGATGATTCCTAGGTTGTGAGCCTAAGTGATGAAGGGGTGGTGTTGCCCTCTACAGTAACAGGGAAAGTAGGAGGTGAAGCATGGTTTAGGGAGAAAGGGAATGAGTTCTGTTTTAGACATTTGAGTTTAAGATATCTACTGGACATCTAGTTTGAGATATCTGAAAGATATTGAAGATGTAAGATTGAAGAGATTGAAGCAGAAAATATTGATTTGACAAGCATCAGCCAGGAAATGGTCATTAAATCCATGGGAGCTGAAGAGATCACTAACCCTAAGCTGATAAGATCACTAACTGAGACCAGAAACCTAAAAAACATTTAAGGTTGGAGTACCTGATCTGATATAGGATTCAACAAAAGGAAACAGAGAAGGAGCAATCAGGTAAAAGGAAAACCAGGAGAAAGGAGTATCCTGAAAACCTAGAGAGAAGAGATGACTAAGGAGGAGAGAAAGATTAACAATGTCAAAAACTGCAAAAAGGTCAAGGACTATGAGGACTGAGGAAAGGCCATTGTATTGGGCAACTAAGAGATCATTAGTAACTTTGGAGAATGAAGTTTTTATGGAATGATATGATTGGAAGCCTGGTTATAAATGGTTCAGAAGAGAGTAAGAGAAGTAGATGCACCCATTATTGTAGATGGATTTTAGTCAGAAGAGAAATTGGGTGATAGTAGGGATGGAAGGATTAAATGAATTTGTTTTGTTTTTGAGGACTGTGGAGACACAAATGGGTTTGTAGGCAGAAGGAAATGAGTCAATAGACAAAATGATTGAAAATAAGTGAAATAGTGGGAATGGCAGTGAGGGCAATCTGTGAGAGGAGATGGGATAGAATGGAATTGCTTAAATAAGTAGCAGAGTTGGCTTTGGCAAGGAGAAGGGCAATTTTATCATGTGAGACAAGGGTGAAGGAAGACATAGTGGTAGAAGGATCTGGCTGATTGGAGATGAGGAAGAGGAGAGAAGAGGCAGTTCATAGTGAATGGTCTTAATGTTTCCTATATAATATGAGACAAGGTTCTCAGATGAAACAGTGGTGGTAGGAGAACCATGGGAGTTTTGAGGAGGGAGGAAAAAGTCTGGAAGAGCTGCTGTGGAGAGTGTGAAAGTGACTTAATAAGGGAAGTATGGCTAGTGGACTCATGCAGAATATTTGTGTGGTTTTCTCCACCTGTATTCAGCAGCACATGTGTAGCAATGAAGGCAAAGAATTGTGGGAATGATCCAGGATTTGGGCATGATATAAAGGGAGTCAACAGAGGAGAGCAGAGTAAAGTCAAATTAGTTTGCCAAGAGATTGAGATGAAGAGAAGATGGGAGTACCTAACCCAGAGGAGATGACCTGGGAGAAAAATGATTCTCAAACCTACTTGTTTAGCAATAACTTCTCTGCTGACCTCTAGACTTGCATCTTCAATTGTCTTTCAGATATTTCAAACTGGAGGTTGAGTAGACATTTTAAATGCAATATGTCGAAAACTGAGCTCATCTTTCCCCTATACACTTCCCCTCTTCTATTTCTGTAGAAGGTAATATCATCCTCTTATTCCCCCAGGCTCTCAAAACAGGCTTCATCCTTAACTCTTCACTATCTTTCTCACTTGCCCCAATAGGCTTTATCTCCTACTCTTCATTCTTTCTCACCTGCCCTTCCCTATTTATAGATAATCTGATGCCAGGGCCTGCTGATTTAACCTTTGCAACATTTTATTACAGCATCTCCTTGTCTCCTCTGATACTGCTACCCTGGTGCAGGTCCATACCACCTCACACCTGGACACTGTAACAGCATGCTTAACACCTCTCCTCATTCCAGATCATCCACTATTCAGCCACCAAAGTGATTTTCCTAAAGCAATGATGTGATCATTTCACTCCCTTACTCAAATTCTAGTGGTTTACTATGCCCCTCAGGATCAAATACAAAATCCTCTGGTGTTCAAAATCTTCCATAACCTACCCCCTCCCCAGTTTTCTAGGTTTCTTATACCTTATTCCACCCGACCACTTAACACTAGCCTCATTTGCTATTCCATTAAGGACACTATCTCTTGGCTCTGGGCATTTTCTCTAGCTGTCTCCCAGGCCTCCTCTCTGCCTCTGGCTTCTCTCAAGTCACAGATAAAATTCTACTTTTTACAGGAAGTCTTTCTCATCTCTCTTAATAATTTTCCAAGTATTCTGTATGTAACTTGGCTTGTACATATTTGTTTTCTTCTTGCCTCTCCTATGAAATTATGAGCTCCTTAAGAGCATGGATTGTTTTTTGCCTTTTGTTGTATGCCAAAACTTAGCACAGTGCCTGGCCCATAATAGATACTATAAAATTGCTTACTCGTAGGGTGAATAAGTCTTTTCTCCATAAAACCCAATGGCAGGGGTCTTTCTACTATATCATGCTGTTCCACATTCCAACTCATGGAAGCAACTACAATTAATTCAGGAGACAAAGAACATTTAGAATTGTTTTCCTATTAAATGTCATTCAAAGTCTTTTTTTCAAAAAAGGTGTAACTTTTATTTCTCCCTGCCATTTATGGCTCTTAGACTACTTCACCATTATTTGATAAATGATTGAATAAAATGTTGAAGGTTCATAGTTTGGGCAAAAGCTGTCTGGTTTTCAGACAAACTCTTTGGTTTAGCATCCTGTGGCTAAGTCACTACAGGAGTCTGGAGAAAGCTCAATTCTATTTGTTCAAAAGTGGCTTTGGCATTTCTCAGTTACCCAGAAATCATTTAATAGTCAGTTGAAATAATGAACTTAATTATTCCATCCAATGATAAGGTTCTGAAATATGCATAAACTGGAATGATCCTCATTCTAGGAAGCTCTAATTTTAAATTGAACGCAAACAAGGTATCTTAGAAATGTATTTTAGTCAGGCTCATTTTTTTAAAAGGAAGAGAAGCCAACCTCATAATAAGGGATTCTATCCTGCTCACCTGATGCTTCCCAAAGTAATTTACTTGCCAAAGTTTTCTGAATCTCACATAGAAGTTGTAGAAAGCTTAGAATAACAAGCTGATTTAATGTTTCTATTTATACATGGTGTCCAGTTTCCAGAAGAGCCTGAGACTAGTGGTTTCAAACTCAATTTAGCATTTAAACTCATTTTCAGCTAGGTCTCTATGGGACCAGCAATTAGGAGAGGCAAAGAGTTCAAAGAAGAAGGGTTATAACCTTTCAATGGTATGCTTGTGCGGTCTCTTAAAATGCAGCTTCTCCAGTCTTTCTTCCTGTATTCAGCAAACACCACAGCCCACAACCAGGTTAACAACCTGCTGGTGTGGCAGCCTGAAGCGGGCATAGAAAAACTGTGGTTTCTCATTTGGTTGCATCTGGAAAGACACCAGTTCTAAGTCCATTTATTCCTACTCTTAGTTGTCCCAGGCAAAGGATCTAAAAACATCCTGATGGCTTTACTGTCGATTTGGGGCCAAGAGGTACAAGGAGATCAAGAGAAGAATGATTCTTTTGAATTGCCCAAGATGCCAGGGCATCCCAGGAGGTTGGAGTTGGGGACTTTCTGCCTTTATGGGGGCTTCCATTTTACCCTGTTCTGTACTGAAAGTTCAGTGAAATGGGGAAGAATCACTTCTGAAATTGAGACACGTTTTCTGTATTTTGGGGAAACCTGAATCTCCATGTCAGATTTTAACGCAAAGATACAAATCTGTTTAATGCTCTGCTCCCTATAATTTCTTTGTCAGGCTAGGTAGGGGAAAATCTTTGTTGATATATATTCTGAAAATACTTTGGTGCTCCCCAGTCAGCTGACATTTCAGCTTTTCACAAAATCACAGGAAGCCATGCAATCTATCCTTTTGCCTCTGGACAGGAGAGTATTGCACCAGTCCAGACAAACCTCTTCCATTTTAAAATGAACCACCAAAGAAGCTAATCATACAATCTTTCTTAATTCCCTTTCCAGGAAGTACTTAAGAACTCTCACTGACAGGAAATTTTCCACATTTGATAGGGTGTGTGGGGGGAGGGGGTACAACAACACACCTATATTGCCTCAATACAAGTCAAATGATTTTCTGCTAATGCCAATCAACTTACAGGTGCTAAAGATTCCCCTAAATTCAGAGTGGATGTGCTCCCAGAGGGAGTTAGTTGAGGTGAGCCTGGCGGTGCCATGGATTGGATAGGTCACTCTGTTTTTCGGCCAACCCACATATTTTAATCAGAAGGATCTAAAAAAAAAGTCTTTCTAACCCTCAGATGTTTTCAAAGAGCTCTGTATGTCTCTGTTCTCACTACAGATGGGCTCTGTTCTAAGGATGGACACTGACCAAGATGAAAATCCCTCTTATGAGTTCAAAGGAAATGATAGGAAAGTAGAGGAGGGGGAAGAAGGGGGGAGTGGGCAGAAGCCAGAAGTTTTATTAAACACTTAAAAACTCTTTGATTTTTAGTCTCCCTGGCCCCATCTAAGAAGCCACACCACGAGAGTTTTAAGAAGGGAACAGAAAATGTAGCAAACCTAAATTTAAAAGAAAAGAATATTGTGGTGAACTAATTCTTTTCATCCCAGAATTTGAGAGCTGGAAAGAACCTCAGAAATTAGGAGATTGAAAAAAAATTATGCAATGTGCCACAGAAGCAAATGTCAGATTAGAATTGAGATATTCTGACCACTGATCATTCTACTATACTACATCTCAACCAGAAGCATTCTATATAAAATATCTAAATAATCTGATCTACTTTCTTCAGTCCTGCCATCTCTGCCTCATTCTCCTTGACACTTTTTCCCTAGCACTGACACCACAGAACCAATCTCTAGTCATAACTAAGCCTCGTTATTTCTGTTTTCACAAAATACTTAGTATATGTCTTTCTCCCCACTCAAACAGCTGCCTCCTAAGTACAGTTTCTCATTACCTAACAGCTGGACTACCAATTGTTCTCCTTGTCTCAAGTCTCTCCCCATTCCAAAATCCTCTAATCAACTACTCAAGTGATCTTCCTAAAGCTCAGATATGACCAGGGAACCAAGCCTCCTTGCTCAATAAACTCCAGGATCAAATGTAATATTTAATGCTATTAAAGCCCTTTTCAACCTTGTCCCTTCCTTTCCAGTCTTCTCATACTTCATTCCCTTACACATACTATACAATCCAATGAAAATGGCTTACACGCTTACACACACACACACACACACACACACACACACACACACACGAAATGGATAGCTATCTTAGAAGGAAAACAGTAGCAGTCAAGATAGGATGAGAGAGGGACCAGGAAAAGGCTGTTATAGAAAGTGGCTTTTGAGATAAATTTTGAAATGAAGAACATTTCAAGGGGGAAAAGCAGTAAGATGGAGTTTTGCCCCTTTCTCACTCCTCTTGTTTCTTTTCCAAGGAATCAACCTACTGAAAGGCATAACCTTTAGAGATTCCTACTGTAAGGGGGCAGCTGGGTGGCTCAGTGGATTGAGAACCAGGCCTGGAAATGGGAGGTCCTAGATTCAAATCTGGCCTCAGACACTTCCTAGCTATGTGACCCTGAACAAGTCACTTAACCCTCATTGCCTAGCCCTTACCACTCTTCTACTTTGAAGAATTGGCTCCAAGACAGAAGGTAAGGGTTTAAAAAAAATTCCTACTGTACCAGTTTAAAAAGCATTGCTGGCTCCAGAGACTTTACATAGAGAAGCTTTTTCTCAATATGACCACAAGGACCAAGAATTAAAGACTTCCCTTTTCCTCATACTCAGTTCACCTTTTTCTTTTCAGATGGTTTGAAACAGATGAGGCAGAAAGTAATGACTCTGGCTCATGTTTCCTCTTGGAACAAATTTCAAATGGCCCTCTACGTCATTCTGGCAAGCTGCCAACTCAGAGTGATCTCTAAGTGTTTCTGCATCTCAGTGCACTGGCTCATCAGACATGTTTTAATTACATATACTACAATATCACAATGACAAGATTCATTTGGAGGAAATATTCCTGGCCAAGGAAGCTTTCTCAGAAGATTTTATACAATTATAATAAAAGAGGAGTGTTTTTCTTATATGAGCTTGTGATAAGATAGAGTCAAATAACAATCTCCAGTACTGAGTAGTCTTTGAGAGAGGAAATATTCCATGCAATCCCATCCGGCTGTGATTTGCTAGAGTATGAGATAAAATAATCCCGATTCACTCACACACACACATTCTACATGCACATACACACATTCAAATAGACAGCGAATGGACTGATTCAATTAGAGAGCCCTTGTTTTCCTGAGAGTATCACCAAAGAAACTAGCAAATGTCAAGTGTTTGAGTAAAAGGACCCTAGAAATGTCAACACTCTAAGTTGATGCTTACTAGAGGAAACTTTCTAGCGCTGGCTGTATTCCATTTCTAGCTGATCCATTCCTAGATGCCTGTAGGTAGTGGAGCTCAAGACAGAACTGCCATATTTTCCACTTTTTCTAATTCCCATGCTTCCTTCCATTGGCTACAGCCAGACCTATGAAATTCTTCTCTTGAAACTATCTGCACTGTGTAATTATGCAATCGGCATTCTGTAACTGGGCAAAGTTGACACACTACTTACTGTGCAGAGCCCTATAGGACATAGAGTACCCAAAAAGTGCTTGGGTATATTCAGATATATCTCTCTTTTCATGTGCATGATACTGGACATACTGTGTGCTTGACTTTTTCAGTCTGTGTTCTAGGGAACATATATGACATGCATTGAACTCTTGGGAAGAGGGGAAAATACTTTGTAAATGCATGGTATTATTTATTGTTATTATTGAAATAGGATATTAGAGCCATCACTTACCTGGTCTTATTTCTTCTTCATGGTTACTAATTTTGCTCTTTCTTAATTCCTCAATCTTTCTCTAATCTGTCTTCCTCTTCTCCCTTTGGGGCTACTACTACCACATGAAGACTCCCCTCCTCCCCTGCCCCCAAAAAAGTCTTCTGGGAAATAGTATAGAGAAATAGGAAAAGTACTGGTCTTATATCCAGAAGACCGGAGTCTAAGTCCTCGCTCTGGCACTTACTAGTATGAGACTATGGATAAATCCCTTAACCTAGTTGGCACTCAATTTCTACGTCTATAAAATGGAGATAATAATCTTTCAACTACCCATCTCACAAAGTTGCTGTGAGAAAAATGCATTGTCAAGTGCTATATAGGATCATATAACAGGAGCTGGAAGAGACCTCAAATCCTAAAAAGTCCAATTCTCTCATTTTAAAGATAAGAAAAAGAAAGTCCAAGAAGTCGTGATTCACCCAAAATCATACAAGGCACAAGCAAATTATTTTCATTGCTAGAGGCAGTTTAGTGGCACAGTGGATAAAATACTGCCCTTGGAGTTAGGAAGACCCGAATTCAAATCTGGTCTCAGAAATATAATAGCTATGTAAACTCAGGGAAAGTAATTTAACCTGCTTGCCACAGTTTCCCCATCTGTAAAATAGGAATAACCTACTCAGGTTTGCTGTGACATAATATTGGTAAAGTGTTTTGCAGATCATAAAGCATTATATAATTGCTAGCTATTATTATAAACACTAGTTTTCTTCATTTGTCATTAGATTATTCCTACTTTTGTTTTTCTTTCCTTCTTTTCTCCTACTTCTGCCCCTACTTTTCATTTTCCAGCAGTCAAGTTTCCTAATATGATTCAACCCACTTTTAAACTACTGCCATCATTACTTAAAGGTCTCATTTCAACTGCTTAGGCTAATGTATCCTTTGCCCTATTATGCTTTTACACCCTGGAACCAAAAAAATAAATAAAACCCACTAAAATCTTTTTGCTCATCTTAAGTTTAAAATGAGAGATCCCTGATGGTCCTGGAACAACACAAAGAAACAAATACCTTGGCATTTTGTAAGGGTGGCTGGTAACTAGATGGCCGGTAGAACATCCTTTGGCTGGAGTCAGTGTGAATATCACCAAGGAATAATTCCTCCACAAGATGATCCAGGTTATGATGGAGGTACTGTTTTTCTACCCGGATCAGTTGAAGCTCATGCATAGCAAAATTCACTGCCTTGGTACATTCCCGGCCATTTTCCTCTCGCCATAAGTCATAGGTGGCATCTTGCACCCAAGGATTATCTGAAGGGATGAAACCTGGGCACGTACGATTTACCAGCTGACTAAGTCTTTCAGCAATAGCCTCACTATGGCAGATGATTTGGACATTGTGTAGCTGGTAGTCTGCTTCAGTTCCTCCTCGGATGATCCAGGATGCTTGGCGAAGCCGTATCTTACCCCTGATGACTAGTGTGTAGGTAGGGTTGGTACAACGGTTACCACCATAATAAAACTGGTAAGCCTTGAAGGTATTATTATGGTAGAATCGATAAGATCTGGTGATGAATTCTGGACCAGATCTCACTTCACATCTGGAGAAGGAAAGGAAGAGAACTTTTTAACAATTAAAAATGCATGAAAAATAGAAACCATTACATTTTTCTGAAATGAAAATACCATAGAAGCATATAAATTAGAAGGAATATAAAAAATCTTGTAGTACAATCCCTTACTTTTATTGTTGAGAAGAAGTTAAGTAATTTGACCAAATCCACAGAGAGTAAATAAAAAATGCAATATTCAATCTCTCGGATTGCAAGTTCAGGATCTTTCCACTCTACTAGGCTGACTCTCTAGATAGATATTCTTAGAGGTTATAAATAAGTCAGGTAGAATCATCACATTTAGACATAATCTTTAACTTTTCACACAAATATCCTTTGTGTGGAAAAGATAGGTCTTTGGTCCAGAAAATAAGTTCTATTCTTCAATTAGTTAAGAAAAAAAAATATCATTCGCATTTAACTTTTAGAAATGTGGAAACATTTCCTGTTGCTATGAAAAAGATGATTCGAACAATACTGTGCATGAACCTACTTCCATACCCTGTGTGTGTTCTAGATATAAGTCATCACTTATGGGCCAAAACCTCCTCTTCATACATCCTTTCACTTTAAAAAGAAAAAAGATATGTTTTTCCCCCTGGGGGAAAATATAAAGGGCAAAAAGCATCACTTGCACAGTATATCTAAGAATTGAAAAACTATTCCTTCTCGGATATCCTTTTTAAAATGAGACTTGTTGTTATCGCTTCTCAGCCTTTTGGCTAAGATCAAGTGTAGTAAAATGAGACTTGTTGCTAAATTCTGTGTGTCCTTTTCTATAGGTGTCAATACTTGATGGGGGGAAGGGAGGTCATTTAAAAAAGAAGAGATTTCAACATCAGTTAGGAGGTTGGTAGAGTCCATTTCAGAGAGCCAGACTAGATCCTAGCAAAATGAATAGGAGATTGTGGATGGAAGGTAGATGAAAAGGAAAGTTACTTGCATGGAGACATAGTAAATTCCACTTTTTAATTTTTTCCTTTGTTCACTTTTTTGATCAAATTTATTGTTCCCTTCATCATTTGTGCTTCTTTTCTATTCGATAGTAAGGTCCTTGAGAGCAAGTACTGTCCATTGCCTCTTTCATATTCCCAGTATTTCACATAGTACCTGGCACATAGTATGTTCTTAACAAATGTTTACTACAGAGTTACAGGTAGAAAGAACCCTAGAAGTTATCTAATCTAAAAAGCCCACTTAAGAGATGAAGAACTGGAGCCCAGAGAGTTGAAATAATTTACTCAAGGCCACATAGCTAGGTAGGGTTTGAACTCAGGTTCTCTGACTCCAAAGTCAGTGTTTTTGGTTATCTTATTCATAGAATGGCTACATGTTCTTAATATGCTTGCCTTCTCTTTCATTATTCTTGGGACAGTTATTCCTATTTCTATTTTTTTCTCTTTTCCACTCCCCTTTTCTTGGTCTACTCTACATATTTTGCTTCTTATTTGATTAACTATTCAACCATCTATATTACTCTCCTTTTTATAGAAGGTCCCTTTATTCCTCTCCTTAAATATCTCTCAAAACAATTCTTGGCATTCTGCCTAACCTTTTCCCACTTTTATACTTTGCCAAGTTTCTCATTTTTCTCAATTTAGAGGTAGGGGCAATAATTTAGAATACTCAAAATCTAGCTCTTTACATGTGATTCATAAAGTATACACTAGAAGGTCAATCTTATTTAGTTTTGATATGAAGGTATAACAATGAGTAGATAGTGGGAAATTCAATCTCCAGTCAATTTGTCAGCCATTCAATTTAAACTTGGCTCTCCTTCTAGCAAGTACCAATTAATGTTAGCTAGGAATAAGAATCTAATTGCCACCAAGAACCCTAAATTATAGGATCCTCTTATTTTGGCAAGGACACAACGAGCAAACCATCCTCTTGGTAGATATGACAAGAAGAAAACAGAGAAATGTAAACTCACATAGAGAAAAACCCTTTGGGGTCCTCCATAAATTTTAGGAGGCCTTAAAACCAAAAAGTTTGAGAACTCCATGCTTGAAATTAAATTCTAGATTGCCTTATGCTCTTTTTAAAAATTCCTTACCTTCTATCTTAGAATCAATACTGTGTGTTGGTTCCAAGACAGAAGAGTGGTAAGGGCTAGGCAATGGGGGTTAAATGACTTGCCCAAAGTCACACAGCTAGGAAGTATCTGAGGCCAAATTTGAACCTAGGACCTCCATCTCTAGGCCTGAATCTCAATCTACTAGCCACTATGCTACCTTTTATACTGTTACTTTGTCTTATTTAACTTTTCTCTTTTCCATCAAATTGTAAGCCATTTCAGGCAAAGAAATGTCTTTTACTCCTTTGAATCTCCTTTACAGCCTTGAATATAGAGAATGATCATTAAATATTTTCTGACTGTGATTTTACCTAGTAGTTACTAGATGTGCAAATGGAAGAATGCTGGGCATAAATGGTTGCTGCTGGGACACTCTCTCATTACATTAAATCTCCTACAACACGAGGGTGATGCTTATTATTTTCCATGGCTTCACAACCATGTAGTCTAATTGCACACCCAAAACACTTCTTCCATATCTTTTGACACCTTGATGAATTAGTAAATATACATTATTCTTGAGAGTCAGCATGGCAAAGTGAATGGAAGGCTCTTATTGGAGTCAGAAAATTGAAGTTCACATCCTGCTTCTGATATATAATGACCATGTGGCCATTGCTCAAATCATTTAACCCCTAAGTGTCCCAGGCAATTCTCTAAAGCTATAAGTTACAGAGTAGTTGTGTACATGTGTTGGTGGGGTTTCCCCACTGCAAATTTGATATGTCAGTGAAATCACAGTTTTGGATCAATCCCATCCCTGCAAAAAAAAAAAAAAAAAAAAAAAGACATCTACCAAAAAAGTGTATAACCTCATAATCATCCTGAATATAGTTGAAATATGTGTCAAGGAATTGATCATAGAAGATATAAGAGATTTTGAATAGATGAAAGTAGAAAGAGACATTTTGTACCTAGTGTGATCTAAGTAACTGCTTCAAGCAAAAACAAAAAAAGGTACAACTTTAGTGCTTTGGGCAGCTATCTAATACAATAAATTACAAAGGAACTGCCTTTCTGCATTGATGATGGAAATTTCCATGCCAGGGGTTTTCTGCTCTGATAGAATCAAAAGACCAGAAAAAAAACACAAAAGAAAACCAAAAATCCATTTGATTTTAGAGAAACTGATTGTTAAAATAAAGAATGGCATAAAGCAACTTCAATCACTTCTATTAAAAATAAACTGTAGCACTATGTACTCTAACACTTAATATTTTTTCTGTTTCATAATGAAGAGATTTTTAAGACTTCCTTAATGAAAATCATAAGTCTGAACCAACAATGAGCTTTTAAAAATGTTTACAATTTTAACCAATGAATAATTTATCAAAAGTCCATTTTGAGGGAGAGATAATTTATTTCTTCATAAGTAATCAAAATTCTTGAAGCACAGGTCTAGAATTAACACTATAAAGCATCTAATTTCTCCTAAACAATTCCTTACCCCACCAACTCTGAGCAAAATTACAAATAATGCATCCAAAATAGTTGGATTTTGTGAATAAATCACTTAAAAACTTTATTTTAAATATGTTCTGTTTTATTTTAAAACATTTTAAAGGAAAAAATAGCAAAGCCTCTTTGAGAAGCTTTAAAGAATCTAGATGCTACCAATCTAGTTAATGGGAATCTTGAATCATCCTATGTAAAATAACATTAATGAATAATATGCTTCAAGGAGAGAGAAGTCAGTGCCATAGTCAAGTGTGAGAGTAACCTTTTCTTGACTGGACAAAAGACAGTCACAAAAATGCTGAGAATACATAGTCTGATATATCTCTTTTTTGTTATTTTTTTCTGACAAAAGATAGGGAAAAGGAAATAAAAAGCTGTCCTAGAAAATTGAAATTGTATAAAATAGCAACTACCTCTTAACTATTGAAATACTATTTAGGATCACTAAGGAAACTCACATGATCAAAGGACTTCCAATTGATGTAAAGCAAATAATGAAATACAAAGTGTAAAGGAGTTATTAATGTGGGTGAGATCTGTGAACATATCTCTAAGTATCAAAAAAGAAAAAGTTAAAAGTTACTACTCTCAGTAGCCTCAGAAAGGTTTTCCCCTAACTGCTCAGGTCTTCTCCCTCAATTATTTCAGATTTATATTT
Organism: Gracilinanus agilis; assembly: GCF_016433145.1. NCBI lineage: Eukaryota > Metazoa > Chordata > Mammalia > Didelphimorphia > Didelphidae > Gracilinanus > Gracilinanus agilis. Next base: position 557,015,715 of record NC_058130.1, on the reverse strand, counting down.
TATATGTTTTCAATTTATTTAGATATGTACTACAATAACTGGTTTAATCTTATCTTTTCATCACCGGTATCACAGAAGATGTTTAATAAATACTTGTTGGTTAAATGCAAGAGAGAGACATATTAGAAAGTGATAACCAATGGGGTAGTGAGAAGGAGCCACTGAATGTTTTATCTCTTTCAAAAGCATACTATTTTGTGAGAGTCAGGCCTAGAGACAGGAGGTCCTAGGTTCAAACCCGGCCTCAGCCACTTCCCAGCTGTGTGACCCTGGGCAAGTCACTTGACCCCCATTGCCCACCCTTACCAATCTTCCACCTATGAGACAATACACCAAAGTACAAGGGTTTAAAAAAAAAAGCATACTATTTTATATGTTGAGTAGCTTAATTTACTTGTTAAAGATTATAATAAGGACACCAGTGGCTCAGTGGATAGAGTCAGACCCAGAAGCAGGAGGTACTGGGTTCAAATGTGATCTCATACACTTCCTAACTGTGTGACCCTGGACAAGTCATTTAACCCCAGTTTGCCTAACCCTTACTTCTCTTCTGCCTTGGAACTGATAGGTACAATCAATTCTAAAGCAAAAGTAAGGGCTTATGAAAAATGAGTATATTATATTTGTTTGTTAAAGATTAGTTTATGTTCATACTACTATTTATATATAAACAGGTTTTTACAGAAAAAAAAAACAGAACACTGAATCACATATTGATTTTACTCTCCATCTGTGGCATAAGCTAACCCATTTGGCCAGATACCACCTCTGACCTGGTGGCAGTTGCCTATGGTGTTCAGGAAGACAGAAATCAGCCTCCTTAGATATAGCCTTGGTTACTCAGAATTGTTAAATGGCAGCAAATGCCCTAAACCTCAGACTAACAGAATTCTAAGTTACTTTTGATAATCTAGAACTTAATTAGTAATGAATCTCATATCTGTGGCAGAGAAAGAGAAACCAAGAAATATGTTCTTGAATAGTAGAGGTAAATGTAGTACCTTTATCTTTTTTAAAGTGTTAAAGTCATATATTACATTAATTGAATATGACTACAGTATTTGGAACATAAGGAGCTAACTATTTTTCAGGGGGTAGTGAAATACAGATACTTAATTTCACTTGCTAATGACTTTTTTATATAAACAAGCAGTATGATACAGTTCAGTAAACAAGGTTCCATTCACTAACTCTATGTGGTCAACTGTGTTACAGTATAATCTCTCCCTCAGCATAATATTTCAACAGTACTTAGCTCTGTTTCTTAACTGAGGAAAGTTTGGGTTGTTTTTTTTTTTTTTAATTGCATGTCTCCTAGGATAAAATTCAGATAACAAGGGAATTGTTTTCAAGGAATATTATAGGCAGTTTCTGTGCATCTGAGACATCAGACAACATATAAGAATGTTTTTCATCTCCCTTCTACTTCAGGGCTCTGTAGGATTTCTCTATTATCATCTTTGTCATTCTTACCCTGTGGAGACCCAGTGGCCCTCAATTGTGGGTGGCATCTGCACAGTGATCCTTGCTCCATTGTGGAGGTGCTTGAGCATGTGATGACACTGAGATTCCTTGAAAGCTCTCCAAGCACTCTTCTCTAAAGACCGAGGGTGGGATCTGCTATCTGGGTGAAGAAGGGCAGAACCTTCTCCCAGCCCTAGGAAAGAAAGGCAAGTTTAAAAATATAGTCGTCAATAGGGCTCTGGAGCTCAGGAACCATTTATACAAATCAGGATGAAAAATCTTGTAGCAGAGGAAACAGTATGGATTGACTAAGCATTTTGTTCCTAATAATTGGTCTCATTAGTAGGAACGTTTTTCCTAGTAGAGACCTTTCCCCCTGTCAGTTCTTTTGCTAATTCCTCTTAATGGTCCTCAAAGGAATAATTTCAATAAAATAGTTTCCTGTATTTAACAGGGTGCAAGCCTCTCTTGGTCCCCTTCCATAATCTCCAGGATACCTGGCCTCTCCTTAGCTACCCCAGAGGCCTCTTGGCTGCTGAAGCAATATTACACTCCCTCCTATCCTGTGAAAAATCCAATTTTATCAAACAATAAATATTAACAAGTGCCTAGTATATTAAGCTGTATTCACTACAGGCGATGTAAAAGTATAGGGCATCATCATCTTTTTTTAATTTTTTTTAAACCCTAATATCTTTTTATATATATCCTTGTGTATTAATTTTTTTTATTTGTTATAGGGTTAGGCAATGGGGGTTAAGTGACTTGCCCAGGGTCACCCAGCTGGGAAGTGTCTGAGGTTGGATTTGAACCTAGGACCTCCTGTCTCTAGGCCTGGCTCTCAATCCACTGAGCCATCCAGCTGCCCCCTCATCATCTTTTTTTAAGTTTATTTAATTAATTTAGAATATTTTTCCACAGTTACATGAATCATGTTCTTTCCCTCTCCCGCAGCCAATGAGCAATTCCACTGAGTTTTTCGTGAAGACATCATCATGTTGAAGAACTTACAATCTACTTGGGAAAGAACAACACATAAATACATATATACATGAGCTCTCCTCTTTTATATATACATGAAAACAAGAGTACAAGATAATAGGTAGCAAAGTACTCATTTTATACTACAAAATAACTAAAGGATTAGAAAAGGATGAAATCCATTCAGGATGAAGTCATCAAGCAAGGGAGATGGGAGTCAAACTGAGTCTTGAAGGATATAGTCCATATGATATAGATGGATTGTGAACATGGGGAGGGATGTTTGAGGGGAAAGATAAAGACAATCAAGAGACTGGTTCTATAGAGAGAGAGAGACTTAGAGAACTAGAATAAGATGTAGAGACCACTACCACAAGAAGAAAAAAAAGGAAACAAAGATTTATTAAGAACCTACTATGTGCCATTTCACTGTACTTAAGTGCTTTATAGATATCTCACTTGATCTTTACAGCACTCCTGGAAGTAGGTGTTACTATTATCCCCATTTTATAGCTGAAGAAATCCAGACAGACAAAGGCTTGCCCAGAACCACAAAGCTAGTAAATGTGAGATTGGGTTTGAACTTAGGTATTCTTAACTCCAGGCAAAATGCTCTATTTACTGAGGCAGCAAGGTGAGGGTAAAGGCATAGGATCTAATATCTGCGGCTTTGCTGGGGGTATAGGACAGGGGAGAGATCTGTTCCCATAGGGTGCTGATAGTGCCCCAGATGATAGCAAATCAAGTCAAGGCAGCAAGCACTGATTAAACAACTACTATGTGCCAGACACCACTCTGAGTATTAGGGAAACCAAAAACTAGTCCCTGCTCTCAAGGAGCTCAGTCTATTAAAGGACACAACATGCAAATACTGTGTATACATACTATATATACAGACAGAATAAATTGGAGATAATCTCAGAGGGAAGTCACTAAGATTAAGGAGAACTGGGAAAGGTTTCTTGCAGAAGGTGAGACATTAGGTGAGAATTAAAAGAAGACAGGAAAACACTAATAATAAGTCAGGTTCCTATGGCAGTGAGATGAGAAAATATCCATTTGTATGTATGACTTGTCTGTAAGTGAAGTGTGATAATATCTATAAAATACTTTGAGAACCTTAAGGCACTACATAAATGCTAGTTCTTATTTTCTTTGATGTATTAAATTTTCCTTTCTTAGACTTTGTTAGATGTGATTTGCAGCAAAATTCTTCTCTAGAGAACTACAATCATTTTAAATATTAATGCAGTATTAAATTAATGGTATTATATAAAAGATCATAAGTATGACTAGATCTCGACAATTTTACAGGCAAACTGCTGAACTTGTGATGACCAAGAGAAATTCTGACTACAGAAATTCCTATCACAGGGGCTTGGGATGCCAGCACCCCACCATAACCTGGAAAATCTACATAAAACTTTTTGGTTTTTCACATTCTTTCCTCAAACTTTTTACTTATTTTAACTTAAAAAAAGAAATTTTATATATTTATGGAATTAAAAAATAAAATGTGTTGATGTTATACAATATTTTTTTTTTATTTTTTTTTAAACCCTTACCTTCCGTCTTGGAAGGGTAGGCAATGGGGGTCAAGTGACTTGCCCAGGGTCACACAGCTGGGAAGTGTCTGAGGCCAGATTTGAACCTAGGACCTCCCGTCTCTAGGCCTGACTCTCAATCCACTGAGCTACCCAGCTGCCCCTGTTATACAATATTTTATATATATTCTATGCATTTCTGAACTTCTAAACTTTTTCCTCATCTATAAAATGAGAGGGTTGGGCTGTATTCCTTCTCCTTCTTTTTTATGTTGTGTTTTTTTTTAACCCTTGTACTTCGGTGTATTGTCTCATAGGTGGAAGATTGGTAAGGGTGGGCAATGGGGGTCAAGTGACTTGCCCAGGGTCACACAGCTGGGAAGTGGCTGAGGCCGGGTTTTGAACCTAGGACCTCCTGTCTCTAGGCCTGACTCTCACTCCACTGAGCTACCCAGCTGGCCCCTTCTTCTCCTTCTTTTTTAGACCCTTATCTGTCTTACTCTATTCTAAGACAGAAGAGCAGTAAGTACCAGGTGATTAAATGTTCTATGTGACTTCTAAAGTCTCTTCAAGTTCTAGACCTACAAATACCAATGGAGTTCCTCCCAGAACTATCAATATCCTAATTACTTAATATTCAAATAAACAACAATAATTAAGCATGTCTAATACTTAGGATCTAAAGTAGAGAAGGCTTGTTGTAGAGAGCATCTAGTCCAGTGATGGCAAATCTTTTAGAGATGGAGTGCCAGGACCAGCCCCACCCACCTAGTGCTGTGCCCCCTCCAACCCTCAGGGCTGAGTGCCACATCCCTCCCTACCTCTCACAAGAGAGGGAAGAAGCCCTCCCATTGGCTGCTGGGCAGAGGGATAGAGGAAGTGAAGAATGTCCTCAGGTACATGGAATGGGAGAGGGGAACAGCTCTGCCCTGAGTCCCTCTGACTCTCTAGTAACAAACTCTGGCAGAGAGGGCTCAGTGTGTCCTTTTTTGGCAACCATGCCATAAATTCACCATCACTGATTTAGTCTATCCCTTTTATTTTATAGATGGGACATTTAGTGAATACTGATTCGTTATAAACCCTAACCCACTCAGTTGAAAGTATTTAGATATAATAATACTAATGATGATGATAATAATAATAACTAGTATTTATTTGGTACTTTAAAATTTTCAAAGTACTTTATAAATGTTATTTCACTTGATCCTTAGAACAACCCCAAGAGGTAATTATTATTATTATTATTTCCATTTTACAGATGAGAAGAGGTTGACAAAGGTTAGGTGACTTGTTCAGAGTCACATGGCTCATAAGTGTCTGAGGTCAAATTTGGATTCAGTCTCCTTGACTCCAGGTCCAGTGATCTATTATCCCAATTGCCTAGCTGCTTCCTAATTTACATATAGATCCTAGGGAGTAAAATTGGACACCTGTAGAATAGGGAGGTTCTAAAATGCATAGAAATTATCCAGGTAATCATTGATCCTGATGATTCCTGGGAAGGAGATATTGAGGGATTCTGGCTAATTTGGGCTAAAATGGATAGTTCATTATATAATTGTTTTCTAGGAATTCTTTGGCAAATGGAAAAGAAAAGAAGGAAAGAAGAAGGAAGAAGGAAGGAAGGAAGGAAGGAAGGAAGGAAGGAAGGAAGGAAGGAAGGAAAAAAGAAAAGAAGACTATGTCCTCATCTTCCCATGTATATTTGTCCAATGTAGACAAAACCCTGGCCACTATAACAATAACATCACCTGAATTTAATGATCACAAGATAACACTGAATCAATACTATGAAGCTACAAATAGTATGTTTAAAAGATGTTTTTTTTTTTTAAATTTAAGTCTTTCCTTTAAAAAATCCACATCTTAACAAGATGAAAGCAAATAGAATGAAAGAAATAATACTTGTTACAGTATGGCAGATGAAGTACCCTTTCCTGACTGCCTTCTCAATCTTCAACTGGCCATCAACATTCATCTTCAAATATTCACTTGGCTTTTATGGTATGGGAATCATGGAAAGAAGCTGTAGGGTGCGCTAGACTTTTTGTAAATGACAGGAAATTGAAAATTCACTTAAAAGCTTCAAACTAGGCAACACAGAAAGCTGAGCATAGTGACATGGCATCCTTGGACCCTGAAGGCTTTGCTCTGAAGAATTAGGTAATGAGGTGTTTCCAGATCACATCAGTGATGGATTTCATCCAATTCCAAGACCTCTGGATTCCATTTGAGGAAAGGTTTCTAATAAACAAGATGTTTAGGTAAAGAGATGTCCTTGGTTAACAAACTAGACAGTCATTCTACAAATGTTCTACCTCACCCTTTCTCCTATTTCTGTATTTAGTTTTTGTAGTTCTTGAATGATAGTATTATCGAGTGGGGAAATGGAAAGCATACTGGGCCAGGAGGCAGGAAAACCAAGTTCAAATATAGCCTTAGACACTTATTACCTGCATACCTTGGGAAAATCACATAACCTCAGCTTGCTTTTGTTTCCTCAGCTGCAGAAAGGAGATAATAATGTCAGGATACAGGGTTGTTGTAAGAAATAAGATATTAATAAAAGTAGTTAACACAGTGCCTGATACATAGTAGGCATTTAATAAGTGCTTATTCCTCCCCTCTTTTCACCTTGATAGGCATAGCTTTATATCAGGAGTTTAAATCTTCTACCTTCATATCTTTGAAAGGGCATCTGATAGTAATAAAGTTAACCTTTTTGTGTTTGTATTTATACATACATTTATCCAGTTTTAAAAATACTTACCTGGAATGCTCAGGGAATGGACTGTTGTGGTTAACTGAAATTTTCTGTTAATTAAGAGTTAAAAAACTCTATTTGAATTGAGTTGCTGAAAATCCTGCCTTCTTAGAGTGAACATCTTTCTTTAGTGACTCAGGAATATAGCAATATTTCCGGCTCATTATTTTTGATATTAATTCTCACTGTACAGCACTGATGAAGAAAGCATCAGAGATTGGGCTACCTATGCCAACCCCAGGACATGTCCAAGGCTGAAGGTTTTTTGGTTGTTTTCTGAATCTAATATGTTTGTCTTCTTCCTATTCCTATATCATGACAGTAAAGAATGTGGGAGGAAAGCATCACATGCACCCAACAACATAGTTAAGCAAGGGGTCCAAATAAGATATATTACAATAAACACTCAATTCAGGTTTACTCTAGATCAGTGATTCCCAAAGTGGGCACTACCGCTCCCTGGAGGGTGCTGCAACAACCCAGGGGGGCGGTGATGGCCACAGGTGCATTTATCTTTCCTATTAATTGCTATTAAAATTTAAAAAAAAAATAATTTCCAGGGGTCTAAGTAAAATTTTTTCTGGAAAGGGGGCGGTAGGCCAAAAAAGTTTGGGAACCACTGCTCTAGATAATTCTTGACAAAAGAGAGTGACTAAGTAATAGACAGCTGGAGAAGAAGGGCTTATAAAAAATTAGCCAACAGCATGTCACTGGGCAATCTACCCTTCATATTCCTATGCTTTATTTTTCCCACTTACAAAGTGAAATAACCAAAACTAGCCTAGCTTATAGGTGTGGTGAGGAGTAATTAATAAAATATATTGGTGAAATGCTTTGTAAATACCAAGTACTGTGCAAACACTACACAATGATTATTTAGTTGGAGTCCCACCAACACACTGTTTGTAATAGAATGGAATTTGGTACAAGGAGGGTACATCTTGGATCCCGTCCAAGTACCCAAACAATCTTGTTACAAAACTACTCTCATGCACAATTAAGTCCCAGGAAATAGATCCTGGGGAAGAATTATAGTGAAACTCTGATATATGAGTAGTAGGCTTGGTCCTATGCTCCTTGCTCCTGAATATAAACTGTGAAAAGCAAATGAAGTCTTAAGGGCACAAGGGTACCTACCACTTAGCAAATTACCACTTTCAAGAGAGTAAATGATACTTTTACATTCTGATATGTTTGTTTCACTTTACACGAGCAAGTGATTTACTCCTACGGATTAGATTATTCTTGCCAACATCCTAAAATCCTGCCAAAATGATCTTAATTAGGATCACAATGATCAACTTTCTCTTCTTAGAGGAGTTCTCCATAATAACAATTTTAAAGGCAGAGGTCCACATAAAAAGAAAAAGAGAATTCTCCTTGTTGAGACAGAAGACCAGGCACTAAGTGAACATCAGGTTTTGAAGTACTTGGGCTAACTGTCTACACTGCCTAAATTCACCAGATGATGGCTGTGGAGAGCCAATCTTAGCATGCTTACTCTACAAATGAAACACATGCAGCCCCTCTCTTTGATTGATACCAATAATCACCCAACACTAGTAAACACTTTTCCCCACTTGTGATGCTCTCATCCTTGATGTCAGGAAACTGACCCCAAAAAAATCATGCTCATTTATTTTCTAGTGGTAGAAGGAGGAGGATGTTGTGGGACAGAGGGAAGATGTCTCTGAAAGGCTATGTTTGTATCAAATATGAAGTGGGGAAGGGTCTAATCGATCTGATTAGCCTGATTAGTATGGACAACTATTCTTGCTCATTCTACCCTCTAGTGTCAACTTAGTTTTTAGAACAGCAGTTTATAGTGTTTGAACTATCTGAATAATTTTTACTTCCTAGTCTACTTACCCATGTAGGTACAGATTAGGAAACTGAAAGCAAAAAAAGGGGTAGGGGGGTTGTTCTAAATGATAGTTGATAAGATAAAGGGAAAAAAGGACTATTTTTAAAAGTAGATATGAACTATAATTTTAACTATGTAAAAACACCAATGTAAATAATAAATGTTAAGAGTATGATTATCTTTTAACTATATCTCAAGTTAAAACTTGTCTGAAACATGAAAACTTTCTAGCAGGTAAAAATGCAACTGATTAGCTTAAATATAGGTTATTATTTATCCATGCAATTGCTCTGCCCAATTAAATAGTCATTGCCATAAACTACTGTTTGATGTGGTAACTGTTAGATTAACACTAGGATGCCTTTTCATTTTTAATGTAATAGGGCAACAGTGGTTCTGTCAATAGTGGTTAACTGTTTACTTGTCATTATTTTTAATTTTCACCACTTCAATGACAAAACTCAAAATAAGGGGATTTTTTCTTTATTTCCCCACTGTTGCCTTTGTGAAGGGTAGTTTAGGGAAGAATACACATTTCTTGTAAATTCACTACTGAAGGCTTTCATTTTTCTCTTTTGCAAGAAAGAATAATATAAAGAAATTATGATAATCATATGCTGTTTTGATTTTGGCTGGACATCAGTTAAATTCTCCTGGGTTACTACTTTCTAACACACAAGTCTCCAATCTAGAGATTTAAGTATAGATTCCAAACTGGTAAATTTTCTCTTTCTTTCTTTTTAAAACTCTTACCTTCTGTCTTAGACTCAATACTAAGTATTGGTTCCAAAGCAGAAGGGTGGTAAGGGTTAGGCAATTAGAATTAAGTGGCTTGCCCAGGGTTCCACAGCTAGGAAGTATCTGAGGCCAAATTTGAACCCAGGACCTCCCATCTCCAGGCCTGGTTCTCTATCCACTGAGTCATCTAGCTACCCTTCCTAGTAAATTTTCAAACTGGTTATTGGTGGCACTAAACTCTCTCTTTTTCCTCTCCAAAAACAGGGTTGTAGTGATTTGCAAAAATATCCAGCAAGGGTAAGGGAAGAGCAATAGTCCCCCACTTTCTCCTTTCCACATAGGGATTTTTACTGTTAGCAATCTCTACCTTCAAGGACTGTACTGTTTCCCTAGATCCTCCCCCATGGAGACTACAAAGTTTCAAGGAATTAAAAATAGCTCCTGCTTAAAAACTAAGTAGGGGTCCTTGATCTAAAGGCTTGAAAATTTTGGAAATGTCACCTACCTGGGATCCCTGGGAAATACACCTTGTAGCTTTTCACTACAACTTAATTGTCAGAGAACTAAGTAGGCAGGCTTTGTTCTAGTCCCATTGAAAGGTTGAATTTTTACTTTATAGTCACCTGGATGTTTCCCCTCTCTCCATTTCCCTGAACTGTAGAGAGCTAAAGATTTGCACATATATTTAGGAGGTATGATTAGAAAACATATGTATACACATACATATATATAAACACTTTTAAATGATTCTTATATTATAACTGTTCATATTTTAAATTGGCTATGTCAACTGCCAAGTTCATCAAACTTCTGCTTTCTGCTCAAAAACAGAATGCAATTATGAAACACTTGGCCACCAATGTTTTGCTCTTCATTCACTTTGTGGAAAGAAGAAAGGAAAAAAATTCTCTGGTTGTCTTGTTCATTCTGTTGGGTTATAGGGACTAAAACAAGGAACCTAGATGTGTTCATAAATTCTGTGCTTTAAAAAAAAATAGTCTGTCATTTTATATTTAAGGTTCCCACACCATTTTCTCCTACTGCTCTAAAAAAGGTCAGAAAATGGAAAGAGAATGTTTTCTTAGTGTCAGGAAATTCTTCTATCAAATTATATTTTCTGAGAATTACAAAGGATTTTGAGTTGCAAGGGATGTTCTGAGATCCTCTAATACCTTTATTTTACCCATGAGGATACTAAAGCTCAAAGGGGTTAATTGACTTGTCCAAGATCACATAAATCATATTTAGCAAGGCCAGGATTCAAATCCAGATTCTCAAATTCCAAATAAGTGCTTTTGCCATCACTATCTAACATATCTTGATAATATTGTTTAAACTTTTTTTCAGAATCAAATGATTGTGAAAGTAGTTAAAAGTTTGGACATAGTTACCTTGAGGGAAACTAAAAAAGGAGCTCATATTATCAACAATAAATTTTAGATACAACTATTTCCCTTATAAACCAATCAATCATGCTAGGATCATTAATGCTAATCTTTGTTCTTGGAGCTGAATGATTTTTAGAAAGCCACATCAGAAACTTTTACACCTTTTTATGCTAGTTGAGAAAACACTGAAAAGAGGCAATTTGTAGCAACATATTTTCTTTGACATTCAACTTGTAGGGCATATGTCTAGGAATCAGTAGAGCTAAACTGTTACACCGATTCTTTCACTACACAATCTTAGAGAAGTCTTCTCTGGGTCCCAGTTTTCCCATTTGAAAACAAGACAATTGAACCACAAGGTCAATAAAATTCCTGCCAGTTCAAGTATTCTATGATTCTACTTGAATTAGCTAATATAATTATATCCACAAATTGAACTGATGAAGAATATATCTAAGAAATCCACTGTAATTTGTCTTAAATATGCAGTTAAAAAACTTTCAGAAAAATTAACAATGAGCTCATATCTCCTCCTTGCCTATCTTACTGCCCTATTAAAATTAAAGTCATAAAGTAATTAACAGTTATCGGTAGCTTAGTCAAGGAAGAATTTTAAAATTAAGACAATGCACCCAAATATAACAGTATCTGTGACCTCCTTACCTTTGCTCATAAAAGACTTTACCTACCTTCAAACTCTCTCAAAAGAAGTTATAGGCAGGATAGAAATATCTTCAACAACACTGTGAGAGAAGAAGTCTGAGTTCAAGTAAAAAAGGGCTTGCCCCACTTTCCCAAATGCATTTCTTCACCAATCATTTAAAAGCAAATTTGTTAAAAATGCATGTACTATTACATAACTGGAGACAACATAATTGATTTCAGATTTTGTGGAAAATGAAAAATGGTTATTGTAGATGAAAAGGTAAACTGACCATCATAAGTAGTGTAGTATAATGAATATTACACTTGGAGTCAGGAAGACTTGTGTTCAAATCCCACCTCAGACCCAAATTAACTGTATTACTCTGGGTGAACCTAGGCCACAATTTCCCTCTCTAGAAAATGCAGATAATAATAGTTTCTACTTCAATATTATGGAAATCAAATTTTATATAATGTATACATAAACACTTTGAAACTCCAGAAGTGATATATAAATGAGCTATTATTATAAAACCAATTGTAAGAAGAAAATCTGAATTATTCATTGCTTAAAATATTTGATGGTTTTTATATTTCGACCAAAATCAGTAAAAGTTTTAACCCTCTAAAATGACATAAGGACTTACAAGTCACACTGTATATTACCAAATACCAATAGTATAATAGATCATGAAAAAAAATGTCTAAAATCCCTATATCAAAATGGGATATGCATATACTACACACACACACACACACACACACACACACACACACACACACACACACACACACAAGCAAGCAGATCTTTACCTTCCTTGAGGGACAGGAACGATAGGCACCTGTGTTGTATCAAACTACTTTAACCAACTAAAAATAAGAAATTATGCATTCCATTTTTCTACTCTGAGTTATTCCCTGGCACTCTGAAAGTATACAGCATTAGTATCAATTAATTATGATCTTTTTTCTCATTTCAGATATGAAGCCTTACAAATTCTAAGTACCTCTCCCTTTCAGCTCTTTCTGGCATATCTATAGTATTATTTAATCAGTTATAGCTATTCTAAAGTTTTTCCCCATTGAATTCTTTCGAATTTGGATGACCCGTGTGATTTAACTATAGCTTTCCACTTTTTTTTAAAATCACTTCTCTTAAAAATAGCAACCATCCCAAGTACTACTTCCCCTACCAAAACATTTCCTTCAGTTACCTCTTGTAAGAAAAACACTGGATTTAGAGTCAGAAGACCAGGATTTGAATCCCATTCCTGCTTACTTAACTATGTGATCTTGGCAAGTTATTTAATTTCTTTGGGCTTCTGTTTCCTCATCTGTAACATAAAGGGGTTTAACTAGGTTAGGATTCTTCATCATTTTGTGCCATGGAACCCCTTTGGCAGATTGGCGAAATATCTGAAAAATGTTTTTTAAATGTGTAAAATAGAGGGTCTTACAAAGGAAAGCAATCAAACTGGAACAGTGATCAAAGTATTTTTTTTTAAACAAATTCACAAATACCTTATCAAGAACCCTTAGCCTATATGATCTCTGAGCCCTAAATTGCTTTAAGTCTCATACTCGCTTTCAGGCTCATCCTTCTCTAAGAGCTTCCTTAGCATCTTCTGACCCTAAGAAATTTGATATGGACCATAATGGTTCACCAGAGGTCCTCATATCCCAATTTAGAAAACAAAACCAGTCTGAGTTGTCACTTGAGTTACTCTGGTCACTCCTCTGAATCAGAAATTTTAGGCTACTATTCTGTCCTCGACATGGATGAGCTAGGTTAGGTAACTCTAAGAGCATTTAAATACCTCTTAAAGATGGTGGTGAGGAAATGATGCTATGCCTGACCTGGAGTAGACAGCAAGTTTAAGGATCTTGTCATTCATTACTTTTCTAATTCAAGAGGCAATGATGTCTTTTTAAAAATGCTTTAACTCCAGCTAACTTTTCATGTTCTTTTGTTTTAAGCCCATTAAGACCACATTTTTTTCCTTCACAAGATATAACTATACATGAAAAAAAAATGGACAATTTCCTTCGTTTCATCTCTCTCTCTCTCTCTCTCTCTTTTGGTGGCAGCTGCTGTTTTGATCTGTTCATTGGCTCTGATTTGTTTCATGTTTCAGCCAAAGATTAAAACTGCTCTGTAATTCTAAGCAGATGGGCCTGGGAGTCCAACCCTATAATTATACCTTCTCTCTTTTGCCCTCTAACTGCAAGACTTTTAAACTTCCAAAACACTGGGTCTGAAAGTACACCTTGGCCATAAGGAAGGTCTGGCTTAAGCAGTCAGGCTGACACAGCCTGTGGGATGATTATAAAGAAAACATAAGCCTGCTCAGTTAATACATTTGTCTATGATTCCAAGAAAAATTCAAATTGATTCTAAGATGAGCTACACCTCTAATCCAGAACTAGGTTCTTGCTCTAAGCCTGAGGAAAGAATATCACTTGGAATGGTGATCATAACCTAGATACATACCCAGTGATGCCAATGATATGCCTCAGTTGCTTCAGAGAACAAGGATGAGGAACAAGTATCATATTGCAAAGAAACACACTGACTTGCTTAGTCAGTGTGTTTCTTTGCAATATTTTGCATTCATTTGAAGCAATAAAATATCAGCTTTAAAGATATTAACTTATTCTTTTACAAAATACTTTTCCCCCCACAAAACCACTATTAGATAGATGTTTCCATTATTATTCCCATTTTATGGATGAGGACATAGAGGCTTAAAGAGTTAGCAACTTCCTAAAGGTCACATACCTAGTAAAGGCAGAGTTTGGACTCAAAATGTAAGTCCTCTAATGCCAAGAACAGTGTGCTGCTTCTGCAAGAGCAGTACAAGTTGCTTTACCCCAATATATTAACAATATATTTAGCTTCTTATGCTATGCCAAGTAATCTATCTCTAGTATCTTCTTTGTAGGCTACGATATAATCCCTTTCTTTTTTTTTTCTGTCCAATTTTCCACAAAGAATATCCCCAAATCTCCTAAAGGCAAGTAATATATATGGACTGAGGGATAGAATCCTTTGCCAAAGTTCTTTTGGGTATTTTGAACTTTTAATCAAATCAGACCAAATCAGAACATTAGTGAAAGAGCACCTTAAATTCAGATAAACCTTGTGAGACTTCCCTTGGATTATTAAATCTTTGGTAAACTATTTGTCCCTATTTTCAGATTGTACCCAAAGACTTCAGGAATGCTTATGCATGGGGATCTAAAACAACAATGCATTTCAGAACTGAATTAGTGAGCAGCTGTCATTAGGAGCTGAAATAAATAATCTGCACAAGCAATACTCTTCCAAGAAGTTTAGAGATAAACACACGTGGTACTTTTTCCATAAAAGACCATAGTTATTCTTTAGAGTTCCATAAAAACTTGGAAAACATCAAGAATCATTCTATGGGCTTTGGAACCTAAAAAAAAATGACCACAAGGCACATAATTTAATTATAGCATCTTTGCTAGTAGTTGGAAATGCTAAAGAAAGAATAAAAACCTTTGCTAAAAAGTTTATACTCATTGATTCTGGAGGTAAAGTGGGGAAATCCAGATTACTATCTTGTCTTCACATATAAGAAAAATCAAGTAGCAAAGGCTAAGGGTTTGGAAGATAAAAGGAGCCCTCACACAGAACAAGAAAAGGAAGGAATAACAGAAATTAAACTAAAGTTTCCCCCTGAGTCTTTCAGAGCTATCATAGAATCACAGATCTAGGCCTGGTAGAGATCTCAGAGGCCATGTCCTATCAATCTATTATTGTACAGATGAAGAAACGGAGGTGTGAGAAGGTTAAATGGTTTAAAAATCACTTTTGTGATTCACTCCCAAGTTTTTCTATGTCCTAAACTGACTATATTTTTTTTTATCACGGATAATTATTATAAAAGACCATTAATATTTACCAGCACGCCTGCTCTCTGGGGGTTAGTAAATCACCCACTAATGCACTCACTCACCATGCGAAAGGAGGGCCAGGAACAGGTATCTGACCAGGCTGTGGTAGGGATGGGACATTTCCAGTTTTATTTTGATACTTCCTCCTCCTCCTCGTCCGGGAGCTTAGGAGATTCTGTCCTCTTTCTGATTGTCCGTAACTGTTTTCTTCCAGTGCTACTTTTGGACTTCCTTAGAGTCAAAATGATGCTAAACTTCTTGCTTTCTCTTCCCTCCCTCCACCCCAACGCCTGAAGAAAAGTCCACTACTCCCTTCCGGATGAACTTGACAAGCCGGATGAAAGTGAGCTGGAAGAATTGCGACCAACAGCCGCGGCCTCCCCACACGGGGGTCTCTGCGTCCCTCAGCAGCGTAGGCTTTGGGGGGCAGCGTGCAGAAGATTCAGCGGGGCTTTGGACAAAGGAGGTGCGTTGAGCCCCGAGAAAGGAGGGCGAACCGCCGGGTCGAGATTCTTGGTGGCTTTTTCCCCACAGGGTGCCTTCTTTTCTTCTTTTTCCTTTCCCAGAAAATTGGCTTTCCAAGTCTCACCTCCAGCTACCGAAAAAATTTTGGCTGCCTCACGCGGAATCCACTCACTCCATCTCCTCCTGCCTGGAAGAAGGCGGCAGTGGCAGGACAGCAGGGGAATGTCCCGGGGGACCTCCCGCAGTTGGGTCTGGGGGACGCAGCGGAGCGTCGGACTGGTCCCAGGAACTCGGGCTGTCACGGGGATCACTCACTGGCCGGGGATGGAGGACTCGAGCCTACGTTGACGCTGGGGCTATGGGTTCAGGAAGGCACTGATTCAAGGGTGCCTCCAGTCACTTCTCTGATTCTGTCGCTGCCGCCAGTGCCGCTGCCCTCCCGCTTGGTCCTGGACCCTGGCAGCCGTCTCTACCTCTCGGTGCCTCGGGTGGCGTCCGCGGCAGCGTTCTCTGCCTCCCTCCAGCTCTGCGCTCTGAGCCCAGTCGCTGCAGCCACCACCAGCGCTGCTGCAGCTGCAGCTACTCTTCATATTTCCCGTTCAGCGGCGGCGGCGGCAGCAGCAGGGGGAGGGAGGAGGGGCAGGGGGAGAGGAGGGGTCAGGGAAGAGGCGACTCAGCGCCACTCATCTCCCCCAGCTGCCGCCAGGGAGGGAGGGAGGGAGAGAGACTTGAAAGGGCGGGTTGGGCGGCCCCTCCCACTTCTCCCCTCTCCCCTCTCCAGTCTCCGGGTTGCCCAGCCTCCCGCGGAGCTTCTAAGAGCTGCCCGCCCCGCCCCCGTCCCAGTCCCCCAGAGTCGAGGGAAGTTGGTGGGCACTTCCAACCCTGCTGTTCTGGGAAGCGAAGTTTGTCCTCCCTTCCTAACATCCCTTCCAGCTCTAAATTCTATAAATCCCTCCTCCCATCTCCCCTACGCTCTAGGACTCTGCTGTTGGGGACCTAAGTTATAGACTGTCTTTCCCACCCATCTCAGCGGTGCCAGGATCCTGCTTTGGGTTCTGCGTGGGAGAAAGGTGTTGCAGGCTAATCCCACTCTGACTTCACAAGGCTGAAAATCACAAATCTGATCAGACCGAGGATATTTTGGTTTTGTTTGTTTTTATTAAAAGTGCGCGTGTGTACGAGAGAGACTGAGACGGAGAGAACGTTCTTTGAGGCTTTCTAGCAGGAACAGTGCATGTCTTAACTTAAAATATCCACCTCAAGTTAGTTCCCGGGCTCCTCTAGTAAGCACAGGAGCCTATGTCACAGGTCCCAACCTGTGGAGGGAAAGGCGTAGGCAGCAGGAACCTGTTTGTTTTTTGTTTTTTCCTCCCCCTTCTTTAAGTTATAGACCTGTAAACTTGGATGGGTCGAAAAACTTACTGTTGAACCCTCTAAGGTCCATCTGGAAATCTTTTCTGACAAATTCACCTCGCTCCTGCATCGCTCCCAATAACTCCTTTACATAGTTTAGCCTAATGCCTTCAATGTTAGGAGCCCCTCCCTATGCATATTTGCTAAATGAATGAATGGAATTTGTATATACATTATTTGCATTCTGGGGGCTCTTCACTTAGGTTCTATTTCATAAAAGCCCCAAAGGCAGGAACAATATCTTCTACTTGTTTCGTAATTCTCCAGAGTTCCACATACTGTGCTTTGCCGGAGCAAGCTGCTTGGGTACAACAATAGCAATTTTATTCAACTCAGTTCAACACCTAGTAAGCGGTTGAGAATACAAAGGTGAATATTCATGGAGAGCTCAGTAAATGTTGACAGACATGTAGCGAAAGTACTATGGAATGAGTAGTGGATTGGGAGTCTGAATCCTGAGGGTTCAAATAACACCTGGGTTACCTGCTTCTAGGGCGGCTTTGGGAAGTTCCTTAACTTCTTTGGGCATCAATTTTCTCTCTTGTAAAATCCAGGGATGGAACTATTGGCCTCTTTAGGTCCCTTCCAACTCTAAATCTATGATCCTATAACTATTGGCAGGCTCCTGGGTTAATTTAGCAAGCCTTCACATTCTCACCTCGCCACAAGAAGATTCCTCTCCTATTATATGAAATGAAAGTCATCTCACCATGAAACATACAAACATTCCCAGAACACACCCATTGCACACAACTCGCTGGGGGCCCTTTTCACAAATAAACGCAACATTGGTTTGAACATCCTTTTAAAGTAGCAGCTTCCCCAGTGTGATCTCTGCCTCTTTGAACAGTGGAATGACTCAAATCCTTAATCTCCTTAGGCTTCAAGAACTATCTGGACTTCGGTGACAGCCCAGTAGTTCTGCACAATGAAAATAGTTGAGAAAATGTTTTGAGGGAAAAAGTTTAAATTCCCTTTGTTTCTTTAAGGAAACTCATCTGCCTCTTACAGTCTCATCCCAGATATATCTGTTTTGTTGTTGTTTGTTGTTACGCAAGAAAGTTGATACTGAATGAGATTATTTGATGTATTTTTGTTTTTATCACCATCGTTATAATGTTCCTATCTATAATACGGAGTATAATCAAACTTGCCATCTGTCTTATTCACAAGGATGTTATGAGGATTAATGTGTTAATGTTTGCAAAGCTTGAAGATGAAAGGCCCCCAATGTGTGCACATAATGATGGTAATTATAATAATGCCTGTTAGCATTAGCATTGTTTTTAGTCTTCCTCTGTTAAATCTTTCTGGGGCAAACTTTGTTCCTGATAATTTGCTCAGGCTTTCGAAGCAGAGTATAGTCAATGGGATTTGAATATTCCTCAAAATGTCAGTAGTTGTTTTTTAGTTTAAAGCAACAGACTGATTGTTCTCCAAATGTGGACTACTTCAGCATTTTTAGTAAGCTATGAAAAAAGTCACCAAGAATAACCAAGGTAGCATTCTGATACTAACAAGATCGCGGATCCAGTTCCTATCCCTAACCCAATTTAGCCTTCCAAGCTTATTAGATATTCTGTTCAAATCAAGTTATGTCTTTCTCTTCAAGTTTTCTTTTGAAACTATTTATTTGTGTACATATTAACTCTCTTAACCTGCCCTATTTCCTTTGTTGTAAACTCTTGAATGACAGGGACTATATATCATTTTTCACTCTTGAATTCCTATTCTCTCACTGTGTTGTTCAGAGTTGAATTAAATTGCTATCAAAGTAACCAAAAAAACTTGTCCCTGTAAACCCATGTGAACTAAGGAGCACTAATATTTTGGAAGACCCAAAATGTATAATTTGTTCAATTCAGCAAATATTTATTAAGGACCTACTATATACAAGTTACTTTACTACATTCTTCAATATTCACCCTCCAAGGCCACCTACATCTTCTAGGTCCTCACTCGGTCACTGATGTCCCCTCCTCTAAGTTTGATCCTGGATGGCCAGAATGATTTTACCTTACCATGATCTGACTTCTGCCTGGGACAGTTTGCCTCCCAAGCAAAATAATACAAAGTAATTTAAAGAGAAAAAAAAGTGCTAGAAAGATTCATTGGGAAGGTAAAGCCTGAGCTGTGCTTTTTAAAAAAGATTAGGGATTCTAACAGGTAGTTGAGAAGCAAGTCAATCCAGGCATAGGATGCCATTTATGAAAAGGCAAGAAGGCTTCTTGTTAAGTCATTTTCATTCGTGTCTGATTTTTCTTGACCCCATTTGGGGTTTTCTTGGCAGAAATACTGGAGTGGTTTGCAATTTCCTTCCTCAACTGATTTTACAGATGGAGAAAGAACCAGGGTTGCCCAGAGTCACACAACTATTAAGTGTCTGAGAATGATTTGAACTCAGGTCTTCCTGACTCCAGGCCCAACACCCTATTCACTGAACCATCCAGCAGCCTACATACATACATACATTATTATTAATTATATTTGAGCCATAGCAGAATTATTCATTAATTCACACACTTGTAATGAGAAACTACTATGGCAAAGGTAGTACAGTAGTTAGAGCAGTGATGGGCAACCTTTTGAGTGTGGCGTGTCAAGATTTGCCAAAAAAACAAGCATAACTTGAGTGTTGTGTCACTTTGAGAAAAAACACCATAATTTTGTGATATTTATAGATTAAATAACAAAAAATGTATAATTGTAATATAAAACTATTTAATAAACTAAAATTGGTCAATTAATATAGGTAGAATTGTCATCTATAGTGCACAGAGTGTCTATACTACACCACAGCAAATGTTTCATCCTTGGCATGTGGCCCCATACGTCTCTGTATGAGGCTGCATGCAGCCCTGTGTCATCGAAAATGGCTATGTGTGTCAGTGCTGACACGAATGTCATAGGTTTGCCATCACCTGGTTAGAGTGTTGGGAGTCAGGAACATCTGAGTTCAAATTCTGCCTCAGGCACTAGGTGGGTGACCCAAGAAAAATAATTTCACTTCACTTAGGTAAGGTATGATCCATTATCATTAGTATTTATATAGGCAAATAATATAATCATTAACTAATTCTCATAACATCTGCAACCAGTCTCCTCTGTTGGATTCAATTCCTTCACTGGTAAAATGGAGGCCTTAGACTAGAATTTTTTCTACTGTTTCTTCAACTTTAAATCTATACTCCTTAGGAAATGTGATTTCCTTTTTAGTTTCCATGAGAAGCATGAGAGGTAATCAATTGATTCAATAGCAACCCCAGATTCTAGATTTAGAACTGGATGTAAGGGCAACTAGGAAGCACATTGGACAGAGCACCAAGCTTAGTCAGGAGGACTTGGGTTCAAATTTTACCTCAGACACTTCCTAGCTGTGTGACCCTGAGCAAATCACTTAACCTCTTCTGCCAAAGAATCAATACTTAGGTAGAAGGTAAGGTTTTTTTTTGTTTTTTTGTTTTTAAAAAGGAAAGAACTGGTTGTTACTTTAAAGACCATTTAGTCTAACTCCTCAATTTTCTAGATAAGTAACTAAAGCCCAGGAAGGCATGATTAATTGCCAAAGATCTCAAGGGAAGTAACAGAACTAGGATGGGAACCCAGGTTTCCTGACTCTGAAACTTCTTTCTCCTGAATTACACTCAGGAAGTAGAGGATCCTTGAAATTAGAATCCCAGTTTGGAATCTACAGGTGCATCATACTAGTGGAAAATCACTGCTGGATTCATAGCTCCTAGTTCCAATAGTGAGAAGTGGGAGAATGGAGGAATAAGAATTTTTACTATAAGCAACATTTAAAGAGAACATAGAAGATTTATGAAGAATGGACCCAGTTAAAACTATTTTAAGTGTATTGCAGGACTTTGAATTCTACATCAAAAAACCATCAGACATCACAACCAATTATATTCTTAGTCACAGAACAAAGCAAAGGAGTGAGCCTCAGAAAAATAGCTGAACTGACTGGATGTCAATGCTAAACCCTTAACAAAAATCACTTTAAGCTATCTTATTCAAATCTCCAAGGAATTCATCAAATACAATTAGCCAGAATGAATAGTGTTCTTTAGCCAGTAGCTTCTTCCTCAGTTATACTTTTTCTGGTATCTTAAACACATATATTGGTAATCAATAAATGTTTATTGAGTGGAAGGATGGATGGATGACTTGATGAATAAGAATTTACATAGGGAAAAGTATGTTGATTAGAATAACTATCTCCTAAAAATTAGAAAAAAAAAGTTAAGGTTTTTCCTCCGAGTTACCAGCTTCCAGTCTTAAGAAAGGGTTTCTCTAAGACCTTTCTTTAACTCATTGACCATAAATGTGGAGGAAAGCCATTTTTAATTTCTCTGAACTCTATATGTCCTTAGATAGTGCCCTGCACAACTAGGTACTCAGTGTAGTGGAAAGAACTTAGATTCAAGAGAGACCTGAGTAAATGGCTTAATGAGTTACTAACTAGATGACCATGGACAAATATCTTACTTTCTCTGAACCTCAGTTATCCCATTTGTACAATGGTAAGAATAATATTTACATTGGCCACTTCCCAAGTTTGTTCTTAAGAAAGTGTTTATATAAATAGCAATTCAGCTACTATTGCTGCTGTTAATGATGATGATAAGAAGGGGGCATTTAGAGAGGGGGTTGCAGGAGTGGGTGATAATATAGTATAAAAGGAAGAACAATGTCTTTGGAGTTCCTAGAAGTCTAAATTTTAATCCTTACCACTTGTGCGACTATTAATAAATCACTTAACACATTAAAAGAAAATTCCAAGATCCGCAAACTAAGGATAAATATAAAATTTGGGGGTTTCTTTTTAAGTTCCTACTTGGAAATATATTGCTGCTATTTAGCAGTTAACTCAAAATGATCCCAAGATTTTAAAGTTTTAAAATAATTTTTGTTTCCATTTAAAATAAATTAATATTAATCCATTAATATTAAAATCAAAATTAACAGTAATTTAATTAATTTTCATTTAATTTTAACTTATTTAATTAATTTTAATTTGATTTAATTTTAAATAGTTAAAATTAATGTTAATATTTATAATGTGTTTAGCATTTTAAATAATTCTTAATAACTTGTTAAAATAAGGAACTGGACCAAATGATCTCTAAGATTGCTTCTAACATACACATTCAAGGAAATCTACAAACCAGTTCTGGACATATATATGGTAACACAACCTTTCTGTATTTCCGCTATCCAGAACACCTATAAAAACCAGAATATCTACAAATCAGGCCTCTGAGCAGTCAAAATAGAGATCACAATAGCCACACATTTTGTTTAAAGGGGAATCCTTCTAGCTCTCATTCACTGCTAATTCACTCATATTCTACACGCATTTTTAACATACTCGGTGCCCTGCTTTTCAGTTCCATAGATCATGAGAAAGGCTGCTAGAGGCAGGCAGGCTGACAGCTAATTTGTGAAGATGTACATAGAAAAGCTACTAAAATGGGGAAAATGACAAAGAGATTGAAAAATTAGTCATATGGGAATACTGTACACAGTACATGGAGTTCAACCTAAATTAATGGGCCTTAAGAGCTGCACAGTGTGTAAACCGATATTCCTAATGATGGCCTCGAGTTTCTAGGAAAAGTGAAAGTATGTTTGACATATTCTATTTAAGAAGACAAAAATGAGATACAGCAGAAAGAGCACTGTATTCAGAGTCAAAGAGCCTAGAGGACTGTAGAATTCTCACTCTATTATTTATTAGCTGTATAAGAGACAAGTTATTTTACCAATATAGATCTTCTTCATTTCTATACAATGAAAGGTTTTGCCTAGATAATCTCTGATTCCTTGTTTCTCTAACATTTAATGAGCTTATATTCAAATAGGGCTGTAGTTTATTTTAGAAATATTTCCATCAAAATGGTTATTTTTTTTGTTTGATGTCTCAAAGGGTAAACTCTTAACTCTCTAGAAAATTTGCTTCATAAGGGTTCCAGATAGTTAAAGCTTTACTGTAATATAATTTGTACTATGTAGTATAGGTAGACATAGATGGAAACTAATAGTGGCCCTCATTGTTTACACTGACTTATCTTTGACAAAGATGGACCCCAAAATGATAACTTTCATTTTTCAGTTGCTATGTCCTCATTTTTCAAATTTGTCTTTTCAACCACTCAGTCAATAAATATTTATTAAGTACCTGTTAAGTGCCAGCCACTGTATTAAGTGCAAGGGATACAAATATGAAAATCAAGTTCCTGCCATCAAGAAATTTATAATCTAAGAAGAGAAGACAACACACAAAAGAAAGATGAAAAGGAGGGAGAGGACGGGAAGCTACCTATCATGGAGGCATGATGGAGAATTCCAAAGGATATAGCTAGATATGAAATGAAAGAATGACTGGCTGGAAGTTTTGGGAGGATCTCTCCCCTCTTCCTTCCATTCAGAGTACCAATGAAGTGTGAATATCAAGATGATAAGGTTCCAGGTAGCATGATAGGGAAGTTAGCTTTCCACAGTTGGCTTTGAAGCATTCAAGTAGTCACAATTTTTCCCTAGCTTTATGATTATTAGTAGATGTATCTTATGTAGTCTAATGACTTGACTATTATTTGACGCTGCTATATTTCATTGCTTCAAAAGATGCATTTTTTAAATTAATGTGAATACTCCTTCCAAAGGTGTATACAACTTATTCATGTCTTCATATTCTGATTTACTCTTGTCCATGCTTTTCATATACATTCAGGAGAAAATATACCAATATGGAAAATGGCAGGGTGGAGTTCCTGCAAGATACAGGGTCAAGGGGGCAGCTGGGTAGCTCAGTGGATTGAGAGCTAGGCCTAGAGACGGGAGGTCCTAGGTTCAAAATCTGGCCTCAGACACTTCCCAGCTGTGTGACCCTGGGCAAGTCACTTGACCCCCATTGCCTACCCTTACCACTCTTCTGCCTTGGAGCCAATACACAGTATTGACTCCAAGACGGAAGGTAAGGATTTAAAAAAAAAAAAAAAAGATACAGGGTCAAGCCTCACCCAGAATTCCAGGGGACCCCCCTTAGAGAACTCTGGGTGAGGGAACAGTTTGAAAGCAGTTAAACAGTTATTTCCTGGGGGTTGGAGTGAGAAGGTTACTTTGCTTGCTGTTCCCAGTTTTGGGATTGCTTTGGAGGCTATCTGGGGCAAGAACCATCTTGGTTCAGCTCAGTGGTTTGCTTGTTTAGCTGAACTAGACCTTTCTAGCAACAGCACAATTGTTATTTAGTTATTTTAGATATTAGAAGTGATAATTACAGGCTTGAGGGCTAGCTAGCTAAAAGTCTGCCACTCCCTCCTGGGGGGGGGGGAGGGGCAGTTTCTACCTAACAGTTCTGGGCTTCCCAGATCTTATCCAAATACTTGAAACCCCTTCCCTGCCTTCCCTACTTCTTTTATCAGTATAATCTTCATCTTTTGGGAGCAGTACCTGTTTATTATTCTGGGGATACTTACATCCAACTTCAGCTAAGTGTCTTTCAGCTATCCGGATCATACAAGTTAGATTTGTCTGTCCCTGATAACAAGACATCAAGCTTCTCCTATTGTCCCTCAGTCAAACCTGTGGGGAATATAAATTGAGAAAGTGAACATCATTAGAGATTTACCTTACTGAGCCTTGCCAGTGGACATCAGTCCCATTTCCAACTGATTTCCAACTGCTTGGTGGGAGGGGGTGAGAATAAGGAGTACCTACCCCTCCCTACTCACTCAAGCCTGTGTGTGTGGGAGGAGTGAGTCCTGCAGGTTTCTAAGTTTCAGGCCATCTCCTCAGCTTTCCAAACATCTCTGTTAAGATCAACATAACAAGGTATATAGTACAACTTATTCATGTCTTCATATTCTGATTTACTCTTGTCCATGCCTTTCATATACATTTAGTAGAGAATATACCCAATGCTCTAGAGGCCTTATTTTGGTTGCTTTAATATCTTTTCTGTTTTGTTTTTAAACTTTTCTCCATTTAACAAGCATGTTTTCTCTTTTACCTACAACTCCCCCTCTTTTGAGGGGGAAATATGCATAATTAAGCAAAGCAAATTCCCACATTGGCCATATAAAAACATATGTTCCTTATGCATCTTGAGTTAATCAAGATTCAATTCTGACTCCATCAGAAGTTGTATAGCATGCTTTATCAATAATCTTCTGGAATCACAGTTGGTAATTGCATTGAATAGAGTTCTAAAGACTTTCAAAATTATTTGTTTTTATAATATTGTTATTGTATTAACTATTCTCTTAGTTCTATTAATTTGACTTTGTATCATTTCATAAAATTTTCTCACATTTTTCTGAAGTTGTACCTTTTGTCATCATTTATAGTACAATAGTATTCCATTACATTAATTAATCATAATTGTTCAGCCATGCCCCAATTGAGTGGCATCCTCTTATCATCCTTTAAAGCCATGTAGACACCACTGTGATACTCAGACATGGCCATCTATCCCTTGCTCTTTCTGCATGTTGGTTCACCTCCTTTTCTAGTCAAATATATCAATGAAAATATCTTTTTCTTCTCTCATACCTATCAGCTCCCTAACCAGGAATAATAATTTTTTATTATTTTTAAGTATTATTCTTTAGAAAATCTACTTCTTTGAACTCAAAACACTTTTAAAAACATGGAGAAAGTGAAGCATAGATTAGTTAAGGGATTTACTAACATCTCTTAGTCAGAAGCAGAGTTTAATTCCAAATACTAAATCCTTTCTTTAGATCTTAACTTAAGGTATCAAGATGAAAGATTTTTAAAAAATCAATCTTTCATCTAAATAACTTCATAGGGTCTGTGATAGAAGCAATATCTGACATAGATTAGGCTAGTTTTTATTTTTATTTTATTTTTCCCCCAAAGAAAAAAAACAATCTTTCTCTGAGATTTGATTTGTTGAGGGGTCCAAGGATCGAGTCATTTATGTTGCTTTTTAGTCACCTAGCATATAAAAAAACCAGCCCCCCAAGGAATAAGTGCCCTTTAGACTTGGCAGATGCCCCACTACCATCTGAGTCACCACATCTAAAACCCCTTGCTGACTAGAAAGGTTTTCATATGGAGACCAGGTGGGAACATGTCTACCTGAACTATTATTATTCTTTTCATTCAATGACTAAGTAAACCTTCTTTTGCAAACTGCTAGTTGTCTCAATTATTTCTAATATTTCAATTTATTCTAATCCTGGGCCAGAAGCAACAGCCTGGAATGAATTATGTCTTGCCTACAACTGTGCTAAATAGTTGGAAAAAACCCACTTATTTGCATTAAAATTTTTTTTTCATTCAAATTATGAGTATTGTGTAGACACAACTAAAGCAATTATGTTGCTGCTCTTGAGCTACATTGCAAGGGTTCTGGGAAGCAGAACTTGGGTATTTAATAGTCAATGCACTTTTAAATAAAACCTGAATATATCATCTGGGAACTGATGTGTGATTCAGCCTGGAGTACACATCCAATAATTCCTATCAACATCCATGGATTGTTTGCAGAATCAATAGAATGGATAAGTAGGTTAAGCATTCCATCACCTTTAGGACATATTATTTGTATTTGGAAAACCTTTTATGTATTTCTCCCCAGATTAATTGTAAACTCCTTGAAGAAAGGATATATATCCTTTCCATAGCACTGAGATATCATATTTACATAATTCTTTAAATTTAAAAAGCACTTTTTCTCACTATGTGTGTTATTAGTTTCTTCATCAACAAACAGGGAGTTGGACTAAGTAGTTTTTAAGGTTTCTTTCTACTCTAAAATCTAACATTTTTCTTACTAATGAAAATCTAACATTTTTCTTACTAGTGTGGGGCAGGGAGTATTAAAAGGGAAGAAAAGGTTGGGGGTTCATCTAAGAGACCTTAAAGAGAAATAGGAGGGGAATAAGAAGGGAGAGGGTGGAAAGGAAAGTAAAATAAAGGTGGAGAAAAGGGAGGCTGATTAAAAGCAAAACACTAGTGTGGAAGGAAATAGTGAAAGAAGAAAAGGCAGAAATAAAAGAGGAGATTAAAATGATGGGGAATACATACGTAGTAATTATAACTCTAAATGTGAATGGGATGAACTCATTTATAAAATGGTAGCAGATAGCAGAGTGAATTAAGAACCAAAAATCTTACCCTATGTTGTCCACAAGAAACACACATGAAGCAGATAGACATGCACAGGGTAAAGGTAAGAGACTAGAGCAGAATTTATTGGGCATCAACTGAGAAAAAGAAGGCAGGAGTTGCAATCATGATATCTGACAAAACCAAAGTAAAAATAGATCTGTTTAAAAGAAATAAGGAAGGTAATTATATCCTGATAAAAGGCAGTATAGACAATGAAGAAATATCAGTGTTCGACATGTATGCACCAAATGGTATAGCATTCAGATTTTTTTTTTTTTAATTTTTTTTTTTTTTAATTTTAAACCCTTAACTTCTGTTTATTGACTTATAGGTGGAAGAGTGGTAAGGGTAGGCAATGGGGATCAAGTGACTTGCCCAGGGTCACACAGCTGGGAAGTGTCTGAGGCCGGATTTGAACCTAGGACCTCCCGTCTCTAGGCCTGGCTCTCAATCCACTGAGCTATCCAGCTGCCCCCGGCATTCAGATTTTTAAAGGAGAAACTATTGGAACTTAAAGAGGAAATAGATAGTAAAACCTCTCAGATCTAGATAAACCAAATAAAAATATAAATGAGAAAGAAGTAAGAGATATAAATGAAATTTTAGAAAAATTAGAGTTAATAGATATATGGAGAAAAGTGAATAGGAATAAAAAGAAATACACCTTCTTTTCAGCAGCACATGGTACATTCACAAAGATTGACCATGTACTAGGGCATAGAAACATTGCAAACCATTATAGAAAAATAGAATAATAAATGCAACTTTTTCAGATAATAACGCAATAAAAATTATAATTAGAAAGGGTACATAGAGAGGCAAATTAAAATTAATTAGAAATTAAATAATCTGATTCTCCAAAGCTGATGGGTTAAAGAACAAATCATAAAAACAATCACTGATTTCATTGAAGAGAATGACAATGAGGAAACAACTTATCAAAATTTGGGGGATACAGCAAAAGCAGTACTCAGGGGAAATTTTGTTAGTACCCATACTAACAAAAATTTTGTTAGTACCCATACTAACAAAAAAGAGAAAGAGGAGATTAATGAATTGGGCATGCAACTAAAAACAAAATCTAGAAAAAGAACAAATTAAAAACCCTCATATAGAGGACAAATTGGAAATCCTAAAAATCAAGGAAGAAGTTGATAAAATTGAAAATAAAAGACTATTGAACTAATAAATAAGACTAGAAGCTGGTATTTGAAAAAAACAAATAAAATAGATAAAATATTGGTTAACCTAAGTAAGAAAAAGAAAAAAGAAAACCAAATTAACAGTATCATGAATGAAAAGGATGATCTCCCCTTTAATGAAGAGGAAATTAAGGCAATTATTAAGAGCTATTTTGCCCAATTATATGATAATAAGTATGGCAATCTAGATGAAATGGATGAATATTTACAAAAATATAAATTGCTTAGATTAACAGAAGAGGAAATAGAGAACTAAAATAATCCAATATCAGGAAAAAAAATTGAACAAGCCATCAAAGAACTCCCTAAGAAAAAATCACTAGGGCCAGATGGATTCACAAGTGAATTCTATCAAACATTTAAAGATCAATCAATCCCAATACCCTACAAACTATTTGATGAAATAGGCAAAGAAGAAGTCTTATCAAATTATTTTTATGATACAAATATGGCATTGATTCCTAAGCCAGGAAGACAAAAACATAAAAGGAAAACTATAGACCAATATACTTAATGAACATAGTTGCCAAAATATTAAATAAAATGCTAGCTAAAAGGAAGTAGCAAATTATCATAAGAATTATTTACTATGAGCAGGTGGGATTTAAATCAGGAATGCAAGGATGGTTTAATATTAGGAAAATCATCTGCATAATTGACCATGTCAACAATCAAACTAACAAAAGTCACAATTATCTCAATAAATGCAGAAAAAGCCTTTGAAAAAATACAACACCTATTCCTATTGTAAACACTAGAAAATATAGGAATAAATGGGCCTTTCCTCAGAATAATAAACAGTATTTATTTAAAACCATCAGCAAGTAGCATATGCAATGGGGATAAGTTAAATGCCTTTTCAATGAGATCAGAAGTGAAGTAGGGATGCCCATTATTACCACTACTATTTAATATTGTACTAGAAATGTTAGCAGTAGCAATTAGAGATGAAAAAGAAATTGAAGGGATCAAGGTAGGTATTGAAGAAAACTAAAATACCAAGAAAATCAACTAAAAAGCTAGTAGAAATAATCAATAACTTTAGCAAAGTTGCAGGGTACAAAATAAACCCACATAATTCATGAGCATTTTTATGTTTCCAACAAAACCCAGCAGTAAGAGTTAGAAAGAGAAACACCATTTAAAATTATGCTAGAAGACTGATACACTGTGACACAATCAAATGTAATGAACTTCTCTACTAGCAGCAATGTAATGATCCAGGACAATTCTGATGGTCTTATAAGAAAAAACATTATCCACATCCAGAGAAAGAACTATGGGAATAGAAATGCAGAAGGAAAACATATGATTGATCACATGATTTGATGGAGATATGATTGGGGATGTTGACTTTAAATGTTCACTCTATTGCAAATAGTAATAATATGGAAATAGGTTTGATATATGTAAAACCCAGTGGAACTGCTCATTGGCTCTGTGAGTGGGAAGGAAATGGGGAGAAAGAATCATGTAACCATGGAAAAACATTCTTAATTAATCAATTAAATAAATGAATATAAGAAATAAATAAAATCATTCCAGACGTAATCTATTTGCCAAGACAAATTCAGGAATTATATAAACATAACTACAAAACAGTCTTCCCACAAATAAAACTCGATCTAAACATTTGGAAAAACATCAATTGCTCATATAACAAAAATGACAATCCTACCTAAATTCATTTACTTATTCAGTGCTATACCTATCAAACTACCAAAACACTTTTTTATAGAATCAGAAAAAATTATTACAAAGTTCATCTGGAAGAACAAAAGATCAAGAATATCGAGGAACTAATGAAAAAAAATGTGAAGGATGGAAGCCTAACATTACCAGATCTCAAACTATACTATAAAGCAGTGATCATAAAAATTATATGATACTGGCTTAGAGATAGAAAGGTAGATCAGTGGAATAGACTTGCAGTAAATGACCTCAGCAAGATAGTGTCTGATAAACCCAAAGATCCCAGCTTTTGGAACAAGAACCAACTATTTGACAAAAACTGCTGAGAGAATTGGAAAATAGTATAGGAGAAATTAGGTTTAGATCAACATCTTACACCCTATACCAAGATTAACTCAGAGTGGGGAAATGACTTAAATATAAAGAGGAAAATCATAAACAAATTAGGTGAATATAGAATAGTATACCTTTCAGATCTAAGGGAAAGGAAGGAATTTAAGACCAAGCAGGAGATAGAGAACACTATAAAATGCAAAAAAGAATAATTTTGATTATATTAAATTAAAAAGTTTCTGTACAAACAAAACCAATGCAAACAAAATTAAAAGGGAAGCAACAAACTGGGGGAAAATTTATGACAAAAACTTCTGACAAAGGTCTCATTTCTCAAATTTACAAGAACATAAGTCAACTGTACAAAAAAATCAAGCCATTCCCCAATTGACAAATGGTCAAGGGATATGAATAGACAGTTTTTAGATAAAGAAATCAAAACTTAATAAGCACATGAAAAAATGTTCTAAATCTCTCATAATTAGAGAAACACAAATTAAAACAATGCTGAGGTACTACCTCACACCTAGCAGATTGGCCAATATGACAGTAGTGGAAAATAATAAATGTTGGAGGGGTTGTGGCAAAATTGGGACACTGACGCATTGCTGATGGAATTGTGAATTAATCCAGCCGTTCTGGAAGTCAATATGGAATTATGCCCAAGGGGCTTTAAAAGAATACATACCCTTTGATCCAGCAATACCACTACTAGATTTGTACCCAAAGAGATAATAAAGAAAAATACTTGTACAAAAATATTCATAGCCTCACTCTTTGTGGTGGCAAAAAATTTGAAAATGAAAGGTTGTCCCTTAATTGGGGGATGGCTGAACAAATTGTGGTATATGATGGTGATGGAATACTATTGTGCTGTAAGGAATGATGATCTGGAGGATTTCTATATGAACTGGGAGAAGCTCAATGAACTGATGCAGAGTGAAATGAGCAGAACTAGGAGAACATTGTATACAGAAAGTAAAACATTATGGAACAATTCAAAGTAATGGACTTTTCTACTAGTAGCAATGCAACAAACCAGGATACTCCTGAAGGACTTATGGGAAAGAATGCTAACCACATTTAGAGAAAGAACTATGGGAGTAGAAATGCAAAACAAAACATATGACATCACTTATCACGTTAATATATGTGTATGTGATTTGGGGTTTAGGTTTTTAAAGATCTTTCTATAGCAAAAATGAATAATATGGAAACAGGTATCAAGTGATAGCATTTGCACAACCCAGTGGAATTGCTTGTTGGTTCTGAGAGCTGGGAGGGAAGAGGGGAGGGGTAAAAATGAATCATGTAAACATGGAAAAATCTTTAAAAATAAAAATTTTTTTAAAAGACACATTGCTATCTTAATTCTTACACAGAACTCCCTGATTTCTTATCGTCCCTACTTTCCAGGATGCTATTTTAATTCAAAGCAAAATTTAAAATCACTAAGAGATTTTCATAGCTGCTTCTTAGCTGAAGTGCTGAAGTTTTAGAGGATATATATGTGTGTGTGTGTATGTATATATATATATATTCTCCCCTCCCCCCCCTGGAGATTGCAATCTTAAAGGATTTGGGAAAGAGACTGAGGCAAGTTCCAAGTCTTGGGGTAATGGGAAAAGTTGGTATTGTTAATGCTTTCCCAAGCTTAATTATGACATGAGATGGCATTATAGTAATATGGAATTGAGTTGAGAAGAGCCTAGATATTATCTTCCATCTTTCCTTTCATTTTACAGAGGAAGAAACTGAGGTCTAGAGAGGTTAAATGACTTGCACAATTTCATATTAGGACTATGTTGCAGACCTGAGATTTAAACCTTAATTCCACAATCCTAGATCCCAGTGCTATTCCAATCATATCACTGACACTGACATTTGGGAAACAATAACAGAAGACAAAGCACTCTGGCTCAAAACTCCAAGTGATGAAACCACTTATTTTGCTTAAAAGGTCTTGGAACACACAACCAAAAGAAGGCAGACCCAGGATGTAGCATGTTAATTCAAGAATATAAATTTAATTTTGTTTGCCACTCCACAACAAATGAAACTTTTTGTTTTTCATTCTCTTATTCCTAGAAATGCCCTTATCATATGCCTTCAAACTCTAATTTCCTTCAAAGAGATCCTGAATACAAATATCCACAAGGTGTAAACCAAGAAGGTGCATGCTCATAAAAAAAAGCATAAAAGATTTATTGTATAAATTCCAAATCCAAGAGGGATTCCCACTAAAAGGTGACATTCTTTAGATGCTCCAGTTTGTAGAATCATACTATGTCAAGTACCAGCAAACTATGAAGTAAGAACGTCTACTGACTAGATTTCACCAGATTTTGACTTATAGTTGGATGGGCAACCTGCAAATAATTGCGTTCATACAAGTATCCTGGTCAAGCATTGTGAATGATTGGCAAACTGGGCTCAGAATTGAATAGGAGGGCGAAGAGACTGGACTGCATTTGAGAAACGGTGGAATGTTTCAAATATCTTACTGCTGTAGAAGCTAACATTTTTCCTCTTTTTTAATAGTAACGTTGTCCTGTTGATACTATATATGACTGAATCTGTGAATCATGCAACTACATGCCCTAAAAAGAATCAAGATTCAAGGGAGCCCAAAGGGCAACATAAAAATTGTATTGCTTTATATTTGTTCTTTGTAGTACCAGAATCTAGTACAATGCGTTGTAAATAGTGAGCACTTAAAAATACATAAATGGTGAATTCACTTAAATCAAATACCCTCTGTGAAACCCACTCTTTTAGGCTTTATGGGCTACTCAAGTGGTAGCTATATCTGTGAGTACAGTCCCTCTCCAGAGGATACTTTATACTTGCATTTATGTGAAAAGGGGAGCAGTTCCTGCTTTATTTGCTTATGCTCCTGGGACATCCTTAAAATCATCTGATAACAAAGATGATAAAACATTTTATATAAATCAGGGATTACTACTAATGTTCTTTTCTAAGCTGAAAAATAAGTTAGTTCGCGTATATTAGAGTTAAGATCAAGAAAACAGGACAGAGTTTTAAAAGAATTTTCAGCAAGAATCAGGAGAATACAACACATTAAAAACAATCTCAGAATAAAGAAAACTCAAAATGACAAAACAGAATGCCACCAAGAAAAGTCATGTCTACTGAATCCATTTAGATCAAAAGCACTAAAATTTGGACTGATATCCACAGACATGGGAGGGATTGTGGGCTGGAATGGAGAGAAGGGACAGAAAGTGGGGGATGTTGTGAACATGATGACAGGACTTGGCAATTCATTGTCTATGATTGGTGAGGTAATACCGGGGGAAGAGTCAAAGATTCTAAAATCTGAAATTTTGACCTGAATGTTTCCTTTGGGACATCCATCCAATATGACATCAACCCGTTTACTCCTGCCCTTTCCATCTGGTTGTTCAACTACTTCCAAATACACTTAACTATTATCTCTAAGCACACACATGTGTGCTTTCACTGTCCATAAGGAGAGCATAGATGACAGTTAAATGCTCTTCTGAAATTGAGATACACTCTGTCTCCAATTTTGTCCCTATTTAGTAATTTTGTCCAAAGAGGAAATGAGATCAGTTAAAAACCTATTCTTGTTTTATATGTGTATGCACATGTATATGCATATATACACATGTACCTATTTTTATCCATCATAGATATATATCATATTTGTACATAGTTAAACAAATTATTTTGTTGTTGTTGTTCAGTCATTTCAGTTGTGTCCAACCCTTTGTGACCCCTCTGGGGTTTTCTTGGCAAAAATACTGGAGTTTTTGCTATTTCTTCTTCCAGCTCATTTTATTGATATGGAAACTGAGGCTAACAAGGTTATATGACTTGCCCAGGGTCTCACAGCTATAGGCTTTAACTTTAATAATATGTTACTAACATTGTACGTTTGATACAAATTTTGTTTTCTTTCAATAATATTTTTGTTTATAGTGTTGTAATCATTGTACATATTAGGTTTTTGTTTCAACTTTATTAACTTTGTAAAATTTCATGCAAATCTTCCCATTTTCTCAGAATTATCCATATTCATTATTTCTTATAGTATTCTATTCACTTTCTAATCTAATGGAATTCTTCCTTTTTGTATTTTCATAATTTTATTCTTCAGAGTTTCTCATCTTTCTTGGCATGATTCTCTTGTTAAAGTTTTAGGCCAGAGGATCTTAATAATTCTTTCTCTGAACACTTTGAAACCCATTCTCCTCAAATCTATTGTACCTCAGACTATGCCTTTCTCCTATTTCTCTAGAATTAATTCTAAAATAGAATGCTTACTTCTCTATAAGGTTCCTATCATTTTTACTCATCACTTTCTTTCCCCTTGAATTTCATGATTATTACATCTAGAATCACAATTCCCTTTCATTATTCTATTTATTGAAGAACCAAATTTTCATAAAGGCAAGTCACAAATTTCTTGAGTACTCTGCTTTGAACAGAGAGAGAACTTCAACAGATATTTGGAAAACTGAAGTTCCTCACCACTACTATATCATCCCTCTAAGACAGGTTTATGATCTATTCCTTGAATTTCTCATCCATTTCTTCCTTCTATCTAGGTTCTCTGTTGTATATTTCCATAACAAAATCATTCCTTTTTGTTTATCCTTCCTTTAATCACCACCTTATTCATTCCAATTTCTGGATTTCTTTATATGACTATATGTTCTCAATACACAATGCTATTCCACTGAGTTTTTTTTTTCCTATTTGGCTCCATTTGAATAAAACACAACCTTCAAAATCCACAAATCCACATTCTAGCTATGGAGCCTATCTCATAAAGGATTATTTTCCCTTTTTTTTGTTGGTTTATTTCTCATTCAGTACATTATAGAATCTAATTACTTGTGTTTAGATATGTGAAGGCCTTGGTTATATGGACTTTCTTCTTAGATGTTGTCATTGATGAGTTATTCAATTCCATACAATTTGACTACCTGCTACTGACTATAGTATCTGGTTTGACAGATAAATGATAGTTTCTTCCTCCCCTTCTCTACATGTTAAAGCTCTCTTGATCAGATTCCAGACAAATATATTTTGACCAATTCTCATTGTATATTGGTCTTTTAATTACATCTACATTTTAAATCGTGGTAAATTCTTTTTCCTGACATATCTTTTTTTATCTTGTTTAATTTTTTAAATCGTGTTAGTTTAATTTTTGATTTTTTTCAGATTATATGTTAATACAATTTTAATAATTTTCTGACATTTTGCAATTCACATTCTCTCCCTTTCCCTTACCCCTTCACTCTCTCCAAGATGGCAGGTAATATGATATAGGTTGTACACATGCTATTATCCAATACATATATCAACATCTGTCAAATTGTGAAAGAAAACACATATTGCTTACACTAGAGAAAATTCATGGTAGAAATGTAGTGAAGAATATTATGCTTCAATCTTCATTCAGACTCCATCAATTCTTTCATGAGTCTCTTGGAGCTGTCTTGGATCCTTGCTTTGCTGAGAAGAGCTAAATCATTTACAGTCGATTATCATACATTATTGCTGCTACTGTGTACGATGTTCTCTTGGTTCTTCTTCACTTTTTGTCACTTCATATAAGTCTTCCTTGATTTTTCTGGTATAGTCCTGCTAATCATTTCTTATGGTACAATAGTATTCCATTACAAGCATATACCATAACTTGTTCAGCCATTCCCCAGTTAATGGGCATCCCTTCAGTTTCTAGTTTTTACCACCATAAAAATAACTGCTATAAATATTTTTGTATAAGTGGGTCCTTTTCCCCTATCTTTGATCTCTTTGGGATTGTAATGAAAAAGGTAGCTATAATAATAGGAGGCTATAAAAGGTAGGTATGGGCAAGTCCCAGGGGCTATGAGCTTGAAATATTGAATGTAAATGTGTCAAGGATGCTGCACCCAGGCTAGCAGAGAGATAGGAGAAACTCTCTCTTGCTAGGCACCAAGCTCCTTTAAGTTGAATATTCTACAGCCCCTGTCTTGATAAGGAAGTGACTCCTATTGGTGTATGTAGGACCCAGACAGGAAGGGAAAAATATGGCACTTCTTGTTAAACAGTAATGGAGCTATTTCTACTGTAGCACTTCAGAATGTTCAGGTAGCTGTCCCTGCTTGGCCTTAGATGAAGGTCAGCAATAACAACAAATTCTTAGATTAAAAGCTAAGGGGTTTATTGATAATGAGGTAAAGGTGAAAAGGAATTGGAAGGAGGGTTAGGTAAAACTAAGAACTAAAAGAATAGATCTAATAGTGGTACTGATGGGTCAAAGGACTCATATCTTTTTAACAAGTTTAAAAATTTCTCTACTAGCAGCAATACAATGATCCAGGACAATTCTGAGGGACTTATGAGAAAGAACGCTATTTACATCCAGAGAAAGAACTGTGGGAGCAGAAACACAGAAAAACATTTGCTTAATCACATGGTTCGATGGGGATATGATTGGGGATGTAGACTCTAAATGATCACGCTATTGCAAATATTAATAATATGGAAATGGGTATGGATCAATGATATATGTAAAAGCCAGTGGAATTACTTGTAGGCTCTGGGAGGGGAGAGAAAAGAGGGGAGGGAAAGAACATGAATCATGTAACCATGGAGAAATACTCTGAATTAAATAAATAGATAGATAAATTTTAAAATAAAATAAAATTCCTCAATCTATCTTTCTCTCCTAAAGCCTCTACCTTCAGTTAGCTACAATGAAGAAAATATCATCTCAAGGATTCATCTTTGACTTGTGCTAATCAATCAGATTTTTAAAAAAAAACAACCCTGGAAGAAACAGATAGCATGTTAGATGATATTTATGAGCAAACAAACAAATAAAAAGAGCTAGCAAACATAAAATGCTTACTCTCTCCCAGTCACTGTGCTAAAAACTTTACAAATATTATCTTAATTGACCTTCACAACAATCCTACTATTATTCTCATTTCACAATTGAGGAAACTGAAGCACATAGAGATTAAATGACTTGCCCAAAGCCAAACAGCTAGTATCTGAGACTGATTCTGAATTTAAGCCTTGATAACTCCTGACCCAGCACTCTATCTACTATCACCTAACTGCCTAATTAAAGTCTTTACAAGGTAGAATAAATAATAGTCCATAACTAATAAAGTAAAATTTAGAAGAGATGAATGTGAATTTTAAAGTAAGAATTAAAAAAAAACTCTATAACTAATGATATAGGAGACACATGTAGACAATATTTTGAATAAAAATTATAGTCCACTTTGCTTCATTGTGTTTCTCTGCCCCCGTTGGACTGCATATAGAATGCTGTGTTGAATTCAGGATCTATATTCAGGACAGTTATTGACAAACTGGAATGTATTTGGAGAATGAGGAGTAGGATATTGAGGGTCATGAAGACCATTTTAAAAGAGGACTGGAGACATTTACCTTGGAGAAGGAAAGGTATTTTAGGGAATCAAGGATTGTTCTTGATGTTCTCCTTCCTTTTTATAAAAAGTTCATGCAACCCAAAGTATCTTGGGCTAAGAGCAAACCAATATGACAGACCTGTGCGACTTTTGTGGGGCAAAGCACCACCCCATCCCTAAAATGGCTATGCCAACAGAGGAGCTTCAAAAGAATTTCGAAGACTTTCTAATCCTAAATCAAATAGGAGCTTGAAACATATATTTTCCTCTTTGCGAGCAGGGCAGTAAGGTTCAAAGACAGATTTAATTCTTGTGGTCACTTCTTAACTGGTTTTTAGGTCTGTTTTCTAAAAACTCCGAGTCTCTAGGAAGGAAAGAAGTCTCCCTTTATGAGAGGAAAAACTGAGCACAGCCACACGTTGGGGAATGGTATCTGTATCATTTTGTGGTTAGAAGCTTCTATGCTTTTGGCCTTATAAAATATACTGGTTATGAGAAAATCTTATCTCCCTAAGAGAGCTCAAACTTATGCCTCTGAGTTCTAAACTAAAAGAGAAATAATAGAACCTTCTTATCCTCTCAAAGAGAAGTAGCTTTTTAGGCAAGAATTCCAGCAGAGGCTGGAAACAGAGAAACTTCATAACAATGGGTCCAGGGAAGCAGCCAATATCGAGTGGTGAGCATTAGACCAACCAGCACCTGGTAGCAGAAGTGAGCACAATATAGTATTGACCAGCAAAAACTATGGGACAAAGGCTATATGTCAGACTAGACTGGAAGAGAGAAGATCCAGAGGGAGAAGGATGATGACATCAACTGCCTGTAGTGATAGGTATGGGATGCCTTTATACATGTGGACTCTGACCACATTTGTTTCCTATGTGTCCATGCCACCATATAATTCTCAGGTGGTTCCACTTTTCCCTCTTTGGCATAAATATTTAGGGAGGGTTTTTAAGGGGATCAGTGATTACTATGTTGCTTTATATGCTATTTCATTACTTTGAACTAATCATGTACTTTGGCAAACAGTGAGAGTAAATACATTGGCAGGAGGGGCTGAGATAGGGTTTTTGAGTGGATGCAAACCCAGAATCTGAATTTGGGATCATTTTTCAGAATGAATGGAAGGAGAAATTCCCAAGGTTATATTTGCTTTTATACATTTGCAGTCATCTCATTTTCCCCTTCCTCTATTAGACTGTATGCTCCTTAGGTGTAGAAATTGTTATTTTTTTCCCTCAACAACTCCAGTGTTTAGCACAGCATCCTACACATTAGAGATATTTAATAGATTTTTTTAATTGTTGAAAAGTCATTTTGAAGAGTTTATACTTTAGACGGTAGCTCAGTGGATTGAGAACCAGACCTAGAGACAAGAGGTCCTGGGCTCAAATCTGGCCTCGGACACTTTCTAGTTGTGTGACCCTGGAAAAGTCACTTACTTAACTCCCATTGCCTTAGCCCTAATAATTCTTCTGCCTTGGAACCAATACACATTATTGTTATAGAGAAAAGTAAGTTTTAAAGTAAGGAGCAAAAGCAGCAGTCAGAGCTGACAGGCAAAGCCTGAAAATTCCAATCATGGAACATTGGTCAGAGGAGGGACTTTTCTTAGGGACTATCAATAACAGTATTGATTATAAGATGTGTTATAAACAAAAGGGGTCCTAAGGAGATATAGAGATATAATGATGTTGAATGTGTTTATCTGTATTCTCCTCAGCTGCAGATAATGGAGGAACACCAACTCTGATCACCCTTGACAGTTGTTATAATTTTCCCTTTTCTCTCTAACAGTTGCCCAGGAAGGACCTCAAGAGGTTAGATAGATGGATAACCTTTCCAGGTCCAACCTGAGGTTGGATAGATTAAAATAGGGCTGTTGATTTGCCTTGGATTATGTTTGATATCTGACTGCGGTGACTCCCTCCCCAACGGTAGTGATATAAAGACCACTCAGGAGGGTACTTGTTAAACTCTTTATAATCAGGGAAAGGGTAAATAGGACAAGGATTGGGGATTGGAGACCCTATCAATCTATTATCTATAACTAGTTGACAATCAGGACTGGAGGCTATTGATCAAGTGGAAGCGGGAGATTTACTCTCTCCACTACCTCTGACTTAGCCTGGCCACAGCCAAGCCAGAGAATAGGGAATGCTATTGATGCAGCTATGTTGGTGATCTTTCAGCTCTCTCACTACCAGTGTTTGGTGATGCATTAGCTCTCACAGTCTTTCAGGAAATATTCAGATCTATTCCTACCCTCTTCTTCATAGACCTCCCTGCCTCCCTTTACCACCCACTCTGAGATTTCCCAGTCCAGAGACTCCTGTCCAGAGACCTCCAGAGCCCATAGAGACCCCTTCAAAGTGGCTGTCAGGGGTATTTATATCACAAGGCCAACCAGCATTTGCCCCTGGCTCACAGCACCTGGGAACATTCCATGTCTTCCAACTGCCTTCCCTGTTATTCGAAGTGGCATCCATCACTTCCTGGATTATAAATATAACAGATGGCAGGTAAGAGTTTTTGCAAAAGAATTTATATTTTATTTTGAGGAGATTGATAACCAAAGTAGCCTTTATATATATGCATGATTATGTATAAATATATCTGTATGTATATATTTCTTAGGCTCATAGGGTCATAGAGTGGAGCTGAAGAGGGATTTATCTATATATGAATCTACTTCTGATATTTATATGTTTGCATATGTATGTTTACATGCATTCATACATATATATAGTATATATCCAAGGGAACATTTTGGAAAATGAGTAATCTGAACACTTACAATTATAGACCAACTTGTGTGGGGTTTACTATGGGAAGATACACTACTGATTTGAAAACCATGAAGTTTCCAAAAATACTCCTAGCAGCCTACCAAATTGTCTCTGAGGCCTTTTCAAGAGAGAGATACAATTCTGCAGAAGTACAGTAGGACATTTGGTAGCAATTTCTCACTCCTATACCAACAAAGATTTAGCTCCACAAGAGGATGTGGTTTAAAAAGAGGTCATTCTTAACTTAATCTGAGTCTACACAGGTAAAAAAAATGTAAAGTTAAACTACCAATCTGGATAATTCAGACCAGAACCAAACTTACCCAAACCATAGACTAAGGTAATTATGTAGATAAGTCAAGTTGAAAAATCCAACAAATGGGAGAGGATTGGGGATAGGAATAAGGAGGGGAATACCTCAACTTCCTTCCTATATTCTCCTTATAATGCTTTGCGTGTTTCTTCTAGTAGCTATATTTCATGTAGCAAATGGGATTGGGGAAAAGATCTTTTAGGTTGCTTTAAATCTATATAAATGGAATTTCCTTCCCACTCTCAACCATTAAAACAAAAGGAATTCATCCTAAATCCTTCCCATTCTTCCATAGTCCTGCTCTGAGGATTTCTCTCTCTCTGTGTCCTTACTTATTTGTGAAATAATTGCAGGTTTTTTCTGTCTTCATCTTTTCCCTTTCTGTATCTTTTCCTCTACCTTTTCTTCCCTTTCCACCATTTCCAGGCCTGCAGAAAAGCAGTAGGCATTCATATTGCTTTCCATCTTCATCAAAGCATTCTTTCTGGAAAGAATCTGAAAAACTCCTTTCCCCTTAGATACAAATGACTAATAAGCCTTAAAAGTTTCATCTTCCATTGTATTATTTGCATTTAAGCCACGTCAATGGAAGTTTTAGGCAATGGTGAATGAGAGAAGTATTTTTACCTAAGTCACTGAAAACACTATTCAGACAACCCCTATTCCATATTCACAAAGCTAAAGGGATTGCACAAGGCTCCAATGTCCATATGTAGGAAGAAGAGGGCCATCTTGGAAGGAATGATTCTTCCCCTCCACTTCTTGCAAATGCATTCCGGGCATCATAGTGCAAGGAGGGTACATGTCAAACTGCCTGGTGCTATCTAATGTGGGAATGAGAGCAAAGAAGGAGTGGCAGAGATTTGGCCTCTGTTTATTTTGAATGAGCAGAAAGCTAGCCTTCTTCATTTACATCATGGTACTGAGTGTTTTATTTATTATTTTTAAATGGGGAGGTTGGGTGTGGAGACCTTGCCAGAGTGCTGCTTTCTAGTTCTGTTTTAACTTGTCAATCTGACATCCATCTCTGTGCTGCCTTTGGTGTTGTGTAACAGAAGTTCACTATCTAAATTCTCTGAATCATTAATCAGATTGCAAAACCCTTCCCTTTCCCAAGCTGAAAATAAATCAGAAAGACTGAGGGTGTAGAGGGAGAGATGCAGTTGCCTGAAAAAAATGAAACCCCTTTTGACAGACTTAAAAATTAGTCACTTCTATGTGACATTCTTACTTGTTTTATTTGTATTCTCCTTACTTTGCCTTTGGTCAGTTTTGGTACCTCTCCAGCAGTTCCTGAGGGAGGCAAGGGCATGAGATTCAAATTAGTATCAGACCCTGGAACACCCTCTCCTTTCTACCTTGCTTATTCTGTGAACTCCAAGACCTAGTTTGGAGGTATCAACAGCCTATGAAGAGGATAAAGATTTCCTAACCCTCTCTTTCCAACTATCTATTCTTGTGACTTTTTTTGTATGAGATGGGAATTTGGTGGTGGTGCCTTTGAAAAACTAGTTTGTAGTCTTTTCATTTCATTCTATTGACATGTCTGGAAGTCTATGTGATGGAGCAGATAAAGGCACTTAAAGTTGACAATGAGTTTTGTCTGTAAAACTCAAAAAACTATCCATTAAAAAGTGAACCAAATATTTATCATATGATGCAACAAATGGAGTAGGACATGAAATCCAGCTACTAAAAGAAACATTCAAGATATTAGAAAGAGAACAAAGAAGAAGTTGAAGTATTCCCCTCCATGAGAGAAAACTTAGTTAAAGATGAGACCAGTTTGGATTTTTATTTTATTGTTGGAGGTATGGGGATGGGGAGGAGTTTCTAGAATTGTAGTGGTTATGCTGAATCTAAACTTGTCAGCATAACTCTAAGAGGAAAAGCTTAAGCATTGGGACGTCACAATAGTTAATCTGGGATTTACCTGGTGACCACTTATGGCAGGCAATTTTCCTGGGCTTCTTTTAACAGCATACATGAAAACTAATTGCCTTGGGCAACTGAGGCAACCTTCTCTAGAGGAGTGATTTTTTTTTCCCCTTCAACTTACTGTCAGTTCATCTGAAGAGAGAATCTGGAAGAAATCATGGCAGAGGAATAGTTGAGTGTTCCTGAATCTTGAGGGGAGTGATTGGGGTCTTCCTATGCTTACAGATTAAGTGGTATTAGAAGATGGTGGAACTTTAGAAAATGAAGGACAGGGCCCTATCTTCATATGGGATTAAAGTGGGAAGGGACCTCAAAGACCATGTAACCCAGTGGTTCCCAGACTTTTTCCAGAAAAAAAAATATTACTTAGACCCTTGGAAATTATTTTTTTTAATTTAATAGGAAAGATAAATGCACCTGTGGCCATCACCACTTTCCTGGATCGCTGCAGCACCCACCAGGGGGCGGTAGTGCCCACTTTGGGAATCACTGTTATAACCTAAGCATTTTGTTTTATAAAGAAGACCAAGTAAGATTACCAAAGGTCACACAGGCAGTAAGTAATAGGAGTGAGATTTGAGTGTAGGTCTTCTGACCCCTAATGCTGAGCCCTTTTCATTTCACCAAAGTATTCATCAAGGAACTCAT
Organism: Gracilinanus agilis; assembly: GCF_016433145.1. NCBI lineage: Eukaryota > Metazoa > Chordata > Mammalia > Didelphimorphia > Didelphidae > Gracilinanus > Gracilinanus agilis. Next base: position 556,972,037 of record NC_058130.1, on the reverse strand, counting down.
GCTGTCATTGAGGAAGATTAGCATTCAGATTATGTGATATATGTAGTATGCATAAATTTATTTCTATGCTTCAAGAATCCAAGATTTTATCAGTATACATTCCCCAGGGCTGCACATACCACCTTTCTAAGACTCAGGTACAGGGTCTTTATGAGTTATCATGGCCAAAAAAATTCATTACTCTGTCACAATATTTCTGGTGATGAGTGATTCCAACCTTAACTAGACTAGTCCTCCAACAGAGATATAATTCACCTCTCATAAGATCCTCTGTTTTGCATTCATATCCCTTCATAACCTGCCTCTCCATTTTTCCATTCTTCTTATTCCTCACCTCCTACCCCACCATGTACTTTTCAGTAAAGTGGCACTGGTCTTTTTGTTGTTCTTTTGTTTGTTTGTTTATTTGTTTTTTAAACCCTTAACTTCTGTGTATTCGTTCCTTGATGGAAGAGTGGGAAGGGTGGGCAATGGGGGGGGTCAAGTGACTTGCCCAGGGTCACACAGCTGGGAAGTGTCCGAGGTCAGATTTGAACCCAGGACCTCTCGTCTCTAGGCCTGACTCTCAATCTACTGAGCTACCCAGCTGCCCCCTCTTTTTGTTGTTCTTAAACATGATGTTCCTTTCTCTCACCTCTGAGCATTTTCACTAGCTGTCCCCTGTGCATGTAGTGCTTTCCCTCATCATCTCTACCTCTTGGCTTCCCAGGCTTCCTTCATGTCCCTGCTAAAATCCCAACTAGAGGAATCCTTTTCCAGTCCCTCTTAATTCTAGTACCCCCACTCTGTTGATAATTTCCTATTTATTCTGTACATAGATTATTTAGAATATCTACTTTTTTGCATGTTGTCTCTCTCCCATCAGACCATGAGCTCTTTAAGGGCAGAGATTCTTTTGTCTCTCTTTGTATTCCTAATACTTATCACAGTGCTAAGAATGTAGTTGATGCTTAATAAATGTTTATTGACAGAGCTAGCACTTTACTCAAGTGAAAGAAATAAAACATAATATACATGTACTAAATATACCTGCTCTCTGAAGGAAAAGTCTCCCTGGGAAGCTATATATTCATTAACATATCATGTTGTTAGAGTCTATGCCATCAATTCCCTTGTTTTCCCCAGCTATTCTAATATAAGATCAGAGAATCGTAGAGTTAGAAATGAAAGGAGGCCACTCAGTCCAATTTTTTTGTTAAAGTGGAGGAAACTGAGGTCCAAAAAATAAGTCACTTTCTGGAGGTCAGGCAAAAAATATTGAAGATAGGATTTAAACTCCTTCCTCTTATTCCAGAGCCAGAGTTTTGGGGGTGTTTTTCACTAAAGCATTCTTGGAGAGAATTGATAGTGGTGGGATTTTCCTCCAAGAAAAAAGGAATTTGCTATATAGCAACTTTATTCACCTATGTTACATAAGAAGAAGTAGAAAAGGTTTCTCTTGTCTTTTCGGTTTTTTTGGTGCATTGAGTATCCATGTAATTAATATTTAGCTAAAATAACTATTTGTAATATATTTCTTAATAGCTATATAGCTAAAATCTCTCTCAAACCTCATTGTGAAAATTAATGCAAACAATGATCATACATGCACAGAAAAATTTGAAAGTTGTAACGCACCTGATCCACAAGTCCAACCTCCCTGAACTTTTGAAAAAGGTTGGATAAACAAGCTTCTTGCAGGTGGGCAGCAGAAAGTTCTCCCTGCAGTTCTAAAAGGATTTTCACACCTGCTAATCCATTTGGCTTGACTTATCTAAAAAAAAATAGGATAAATAGGATATGAAAAAGATGAAAAACAAAATGAATGGGAAAACAGTTCTCTGGAATGCATGAAGGTTTCTGATGATTTAATTGAGGAGAAAAGCAAGGGATTTCCTGTGCTGTCCTGAGTGATGATCTGTTCGTGTTTATTTAAACAAGCCACCCTTGTTTATTTGCTTCTTTCAGAATAGAATAACTTTTTGAAAACTTAATATAGCATCTTCAAGCTTTTAAGTTGACTTTGTAAAAAAAAGTAGGAATACTTAAGGTCAGGAATAAGATGGGTTAGTTTCAACTTAAGATATTGGTTGCTGAGAGTCTACAGATTTATTTGTAGTCCATAAAATGTGAAAATAATCACTGAAAAGGACTCTGGGGACTGAATATGGACAAAGCAAAAGGAATCAAATCATTGCATTTTCCCAAACAATGGTTTGTGTTGTATCTTCTTACCAAAATAAAGTTCTGCTCAGGCTTACACAAACTAATAAAGTGGATTTTGGGGAGTCCTCTTTATGGGCAGATGAAGGACACACAGTGACATGGATAGACAAGGGAACAACACAATAGCCCATGTCACATTTATGATGCCAGCTCACTAACAGTCTCTTATGAGCATTTTTAGCACTAACCTATATTCAGAGAATGAAAATATTAAAACCATATACTGAAGAATGAGATCTCCTTAGGAATAAAGTGGAGATGGTGTCACCAGATTAGGCAACGTGGCTTTGTAACATCTAAAGTAAACCATCTGTTTCAGAAGAGCATGCTACAAAAGGCACTACTGCGGATTGTGCCTGCATTTGGGGAACATTCAATGGACTGGTTTTCTATTGTTCCAACTAAAAAATTTGGCTTCATCCAACTTCTCCACCAAGGAGGTCAAAAAGCATGGATGTGGCTAGGGTTCCGAGTGCCAATACATGGAGGCAGATGATCAGTAGCTTATAAAAGATTTAAATAGTGTTTCAAATAAGTGTCTGGCAGGAAGACAAGGCAAGTGCTTTATTTATGATTTCTTTGCTCTCTGAGGAAGTATGCCCTGATGGCCACTTTTTATGCTCAGCCAGGCTCAGAAGAGACAGAAGACAAACAGACGCTTAAATTTCAGTGCCATAGACCTTTAAACAGATTTTAATTCTGTCATTGAAGCTATGTCCACACAGCCATTGACTCAGACTTTTTTGTTGTTGTTTCCCCTCTAGTCACTTTGGATCATGTCTTCTGGGCTCACTTGGAACTGCTGTGATCTGAAATTGGCCAGTACAGAGAGACTATTTTTCAAGCCAGTATTTTACCTAGTAGAGATCCAGCTGCCATGAATCTCTAGCTGGCAGTTGGCTCCCCGTCTTTGACTGTAGCTAACACTTACACATGGTCCCTGACAAGAGTTAAATTGCAAGCTCTGTTCATACTCCAAAATTTTCTGCTGATCATTATGGCAGTAAATGATGGATGATCTAAGAGAAACAACAGTGCCTGGGTGACAATATCTATAAGAGGACCAAATGGGTTATTAAAGCAGGGTCATGGTTCTTTGATCATGATGTCAATGTGTTCTCTTCTCTGATATCAGCTGTCTACACCCACAGCATGCATGTATTGTACCCCACCTATAGGGTCTAGGCAAGCACTCTTGAGGTTCCCCTGAAACATCCTCTTATTGACTCTCTTAGGCGGGGAGTAGTGCTTTGGGACCAGTAGTTCCTTTGTTCGTGAACTCAGTACTTCACACAAAAGCAGATCTAATTATATCCTTGGAAATGATAGAAGGAAGAAAACCATTCCCAGTAAAACATCAGTTCTTAATATCTTTTTGGTCATAGATCTCTTTGGCAGTCTGGCGAAGCCTATGAATCCCTTCTCAAAATGATGAGTTTAAATGCATAAAGTAAAATACATAGAATTGCAAAGTAAATAGATTATATTAAAGTAAAGTTATCATTGTTGGAAGGCAGCTAGATGGCACAGTGATTAAAGTATGATAATACTGAAATAAGGAAGATTAGAGTTCAAATTTGGCCTCAGACACTTACTAGATGTGAGATCCTGGGCAAGAGATGTAACCTTGTTTGCCTCAGTTTCCTCATCTGTAAAATGAGCTGGAAAAAGAAATGGCAAACCACTCTAGTATCTTTGTCAAGAAAATACCAGATGGGGTCATGAAGAGTCAGACATGACAGAAACAAATGAATAACAACAACAGTTATTTAAATATTGAAAGTTTCAAGTTTATTGACCCTCTGAAATCTATCCATGAATCTCTTAGTTCATGGACCCCATGTTAAGAATGTTTACAGAAGCTTCCATTTGGATTTTATTCTCTAGCTCTATTGAAACCCAATTTGAATGAACGATCACAGTCAATGACCCTAAAAGTGAGGATTTTCTTCATGTAATAGTCACAGTCTTCTAATAGTTTATCAATTCTGGAGCTAGGCAGATTCATAGCGGTGCATTCTCGCGACAGAATTGTTCCACTGTTCTTTTCACTTTCCTGTACATGATAACGTCCCTCTTCTGTTCTGGTACTTGTTCAGTCAGATTAAGCACTATTAAGTTAATGACAGTTTTGATGAATCTAAAGAGCAGGCAGATAAATAGAACTTTTCTTTTTAAAATCCCTGAGGATTCTTTGGAGGGTGATGGCATCCAACACTACATCCTTTATTGCCCTGGAGTTGGAACATAGGATTTCGTAGTTGGATATCTCTGATCTTTTATGATCCTTATGAGCAAAGAATAGATGAGAATTGTGATCTCTGTGGTTGGTACCCTCAAGATCTGGAAGATGACAGAATCTTAGAGTTGGGTGATACCTCAGAGGTAAAAACTTATGATACTTTTAAAATATGTATCAGATTTCAGGTTTTGAGCTTCACAAACACTGTGAGGTAGACAACTAATGGATCTATACTACAAATGTGTAATTCCAGTCCCAAAGTCCATTATTATGGGATGCTTTCCTCCTTGGTGGAGATCCATGCCCTGTGCCTACATGAGAAGCAAGGTGGTGTTAGCAAGAGTCAGAGACAGGAGACTTCTTCAGTTATATTTGAGCTCAAGAGTTTTTTTAAGACTTTTTGGACTTTGGGTACTTCTGGCTTCCAGCTTTGAGAGAGGAGATGGATGATGCAAACCCTATTTTAGGTTGCTGAAGGAAAAGGCTAGGAGGAAACCAATATGAGAGAAATTGGCAGTTTCCATCATGTCACAATCCCCAGCTTGCTACACTAGAGACTATGGGGAATTTCTCCTTGGGTGAGATCTAGGACTCTCTTTTGGTTGAGCTTAGTTCTTATTTCCAGTAGGAGAGTTCCTTCACTATATATGTTATTAGGTATGTAGTCTCATATATATATATATTTTCTCCGATTTCTGTTAATTGTGGACTTAGATAAATGGGCTTCTTTGCTACCTGCTATGTGTGTTCATTGTGCAACTGGTATTAGGTGGGAAGGGAGTTGAGCCTTGGATATAAAGCTTAGGGCCCTGCTTGCCCCCCACCCCACTCCCCGTGCAATTAATGAAACAGTAGTCAGAAGTTAGTATGAACTTGAAAACCATATTCCCTAGATGAATAATATTTAAAGGAAGAGATAGATATAATTCTAGCTTGATACCAACAGAATGGTCAAACTTCTGCTTCTCCTCCAAGTAGGATATATAGGAAATAGACATTTCCCTTGGAGAAGGGGGAGAGGAAAGGAGGCTCGAGATGTCTGTTTTCTCTTCCTTCAAGCTACCCAATGATACCCCACCAACATGGAGTTGGGGATAAGCCCTCATTACAAATGAGAATATACTAGGCCATATATAGTTTGATTACAGCAGAATAGAATGGAACTAGAATTTCTTTTCTTATAGACATTTCATCTCTACTAATATAGATTGCATTAGCATTTTTGACTGGGCTATCACATGCTATCATAATCATTAAATTGCAGCATTAACCACAACAGATTTGGAAATATCCTAAAAAAACCCCAATGCAATATTAATAAAACTAAATCTCTCACTCTTTCTTGCCAAAAAGCAGAAGGGGGATTGATAGAAGTTCTCAGAGGGCCTGATAAAAAGGAGCAAGCAAGCATCATTTCATCAAAGAATAGTAAAGGCTGATAACAGGACATGTCGATTTGCATGCTATAATGAGTGTTCTATCTCTGAATAAAGTCTATCAAACAGCTAAGATCCAAGATTTGAATCAAAAAGCCTTATGGGCCACATCTGCACAAACACATTTGCAGCTCATACATTGACAAAATAGCGGGGAACAGATGAGGGAGGAGGATGTTTTGTGGTAACAATTCAGATCCAGCTCAACACCCCAAGAATTAGAAAATGATTCTTATTAAGGAACCCAGACTTTGTGATCAATGCAGAAGAAAAAGTTTTAAAATAGAATAGAAACACAAAATAACAATATAGGTCCCAAAAATTTAGCACTTCACTAAATAGTTAGCACGACATGACCTCATTACTAGAATTATCAATCAGAAATGTACTATTTTTCATGGATTGATAGATGATTAATACACTAAACAATGGTTTTAAAATATTCTGGGTAATTCAAACAATAAATTTTGTCAGAACTGGAGCATTAAACATTGAATTTTTGGCTATGAATTTCCAGATATAACAATAATTAGAGAAAAAAAACCCAAGAAAAATATTTTTAGTTGTAGCCAACATACAAAAATACTCTCAATCTTCAAGCTATGTGGATTTTAAAACTTCCAAAATATAGAGCCCTTGCAAAAGAAATCAAAGTCATGTGAAAGCAGATGTACTGAATCTATCATCCCCATCATCCTATCTTCTCCTGGGACTGTGACAATGATGTTTTTTTTTTTTTAATTTTTAAACCCTTAACTTCTGTGTATTGACCCATAGGTGGAAGATTGGCAAGGGTAGGCAATGGGGGTCAAGTGACTTGTCCAGGGTCACACAGCTGGGAAGTGTGAGGCCGGATTTGAACCTAGGACCTCCTGTCTCTAGGCCTGGCTCTCAATCCACTGAGCTACCCAGATGCCCTGACAATGATGTTTTTAATGAACCTGGAGTAAATTTATGCTTTAATGCATTTATTCTATAACAAAAAATAGGTATCTTATCCATTTGTGTGGTAACCTGCAGAACATTTAATGTAAAAGAATTATAGCATGACAGCAACTTGCACCAGGATCATGTTAGCTAAACATAATTGAATAAGAAGAGAATAATGTTTTTTTCTTTATTGATGGTGATGATGACATTTTTAATGATCAATGATCAATGATACAAATATAGAAGATTAATGCATAGCCTAATGCTTTTATTCAATTTTTGTTGTTCAGTCAAGTCATTTCATTTGTATCTGACTCTTTGTGAACCCACCTGGGGATTTTGGGGAAAAGATAATGGAGTGCGTTTCCTTCTCTAGCTCTAACTTTTACAGATGAGGAAATTGAAGCAAACAGGTTAAGTGACTTGCTCAGAATCATGTAGCTCCTAAATGCCTGAGACTGGATTTGAACCTAGGTCTTCCTTACTCTAGGCCTGACCTTCTAACTAGTGTGTCACCCAGCTGCCCTCATTTATGCCCTTTATTCAGCTAAAGCATTTATTTTTTCTACCTGCAAAAATTGCCTTGGTTAATCTTAAATATATATCAGGAAAGTGATATTTTAGGACACATTGTTTATATAGGCGTTGTTTCTATCTGAATCTCATTTAACAAAATAAGTAGAAAAATTATTTTATAATAAAAATAATATGTGAAATTCTATAATGTTTTAAGGTCTAGGTGTTTTCTTTATAATATCCTTGTGAGACAGATAATGCAAATGTTACTTATGACTCCTATTTTACAAATAAGAAAAGTAAGATTTAGAAGTTCAGTGATTTATCCACAGTCAAAAGCAAATAGAACAGGAATTCAAATCCAGGTCTCCTGCCTTCAAGTGCAAAGGTCAATTTCAGTTGAGTGTGCAGTTCCCATACACCTAATCCCAACCTAGATCTTTTTCATGAACTATTGTCTAGTCATGCTGCCTCTGTGCCCCACTTGGGCAATTTGGTGTAGAGTATCTAATATTGGATTTAGAATGAGGAAGACCTAGGTTAAAATCTTGCTTTAAATTTCTTTCCCCCATTATATGTAAAAACAATTTTCCAACATTTCTTTTTAAAATTTTGAGTTATGAATTCTTTACTGGCTTTCACACTGAGATTGGTAAGCAATCTGAGACAGATTTTATATATGCAATCATAAAAACAATTTTCCATATTAATTCTTTTATGAAAAGAAACTCAAGCAAAAAAATTTTAAAGAAAGTGAAAAAATTATTGCTTTGGTCTGGAGTTATTCTTTGGGGATTTCTTTCAGTAGGTGATTGGGGGGTTCTTTCCATTTCTATTTTATTCTCTGATTCTAGAATATCAGGGCAATTTTCCCATGAAAATTTATTGAAAGATGATGTCTTATCGCTTTTTTAATCATGGATTTCAATTAGTCCTATAATTCTTGAATTATCTCTCTTGGATCTATTTTCTAGGTAGGTTTTTCCCAATAAGATATTTCATGCCTTTTTTTTTTATTTTTAAAATTTTGGTTGTTTATTGATGTTCCACGGAGTTATTAGCTTCCATTTGCCCAATTTTAACTTTAAAGGAATTATTTTGCTCAGTAAGCTTTTGTAACTCCTTTTCCATTTGGCTAATTCCACTTTTTTTTAACCCTTACATTCCATCTTAGAATCAATACAGTGTATTGGTTACAAGGCATGAGTAGTAAGGGCTAGGCAATGGGGACTTGCCCAGGATCACATAGCTAAGAAGTGTCTGAGGCCATATTTGAATCTACAACCTCCTGTTTCTGGGCCTGGTTCTCAATCCACTGAGGCACCCAACTGTCCCTCTTAATTCCACTTTCCAAAAAGTTCTTTTCCTCAGTGAATTTTTATACCTCTTTTTCCATATAGCCAATTCTGCCTTTTAAGTAGTTCTTCTCTTTAGTTAATTTTTGTGCCTTTTTACAAATTGGACTATTCTGTTTTTTGAAGTATTATTTTCTTTAATATTTTTTCACAACTGCTCCAACTCCATGGAGTCTAGAGTTTATTATAGACTATTTTCACACAAAGAACAAAAAGAAAAACTTACAGCTGATAGAGGTTATAAATCATACAAAATAAAATCCTTGGAGGCTTCAAAGTAAAGATAGAACAGGGTCCAAGGCTGAATTCCAATCACCAATTAGTAGGAGGTTAATTCTGGGAGCAGAAATATATTTCATAGAGATCCTAAACAAATTGAGTCCTGTACTCTTAATTTACAGGATTGCACCTGGTCAGATAAAGTCTTATCTAGCTTTGTCTGTCTCCAGCCTTGATTGTCTAAGTAATATATTTTTTAGAATTCAGGCTTCTTAATTATCAAGGAGAGAAATTGTTAACTCAGAAGCTGCTGGTCTACTAAGGACTCAAAGCTTTTTAATAAGTCTATAGTGTTTTTCCAATAAGAAAAGGTATGGATCATAAAAGGGGTCAAAAGATGGATCTCAGATTTTTATCTATTCTCTTATTGGCTTCCCACAATTTTTGTGCCTTCTTTTGTAAGCTACTGACTTTTTTTCATGATTTTTCTACATTATTCTCATTTCTTTTCCCATTTTTTTCTACTTCTTTTATTTGGTTTTTAAAAATTCTTTATGACCTCCTCCATTACTTCTTTTTGTGCTTGACACCAATTCATATTTTTTCTTGGAGACTTTGGATGTAGCAGTATTGACTTTGTTGTCTTCTGAATTTGTGTTTTGATTTTTCCCTGTCACCAAAATAACTTTCTACATTGAGTTTCTTTTCTGTTGTTTGCTCATTTTCTAGCTTTTTTTTTTGTCTTTTAACTTTAAAAAATGTTACAAGTGAGTGCTCCATTCCTATGGTGAAGGGAACACTGTTTCAAGCTTCAGGCTTTTGCATAACTGCCTTCAAAACTAGATGTGGGAACCTATAAGTTTTCAGTTCTTCTAAGGTGGTGTGGTTTCAGAAGAAGTGTGTTTAATGTTCTCCTAGCCTGTGGAGAGGAAGCACAAGTACCCTTTTCTGCCTTGGAATTGTGACTCCAGTCCTCTCCTCCTCTGAGCCCATATGTAGAGTTTGTTCTACTGATCTTCCCATCACTGGCATCATGACCCAGGATAGTGATCTGGATCCAAGAATATGCAATGTGACAGAGCCTTGTACCCAGGACCAGCAAAGGGACCCTTGTAATCTCTTTCTGAGTGGTCCAATCCCCTTTACCAAATGTGTCTGAGAGCACCTGAAGCCTTTGCTGCTGGATTCAGACTTTGTTGGCTTGCCATTATGGGAGTTGCCTTGTTGGAGTGATCTATGTTCCACTTCTACCCTGGTTTGATAGATCTTTTATATTAACTAACTAAGTTGTTTTGTACTGAAAGATTGTTTTACTCCATCCTTTTAAGGGTTTTTTCTGCTCCAGAATTTGTTTTGAGGTATTAAATCAAAATTGTTTGGAGGGTAATTTGGTAGCTATCAAGCAAGCCTATGTACCTTCTCTGCCATCTTGGTTCCCACTTACTCCATCTCTACTTAAAATCTTGCTTTTGAAGAGGAGTAGTTGAGTGTGATCATGAGAAAACCATTTAAATTCTCTGAGCCTCATTTCCCCCATCTGTAAAAAGAGGCAGCTGGGATTCAGTGTTTAAGAGCACTAAGTCTAGAGTCAGGAAGACTTGAGTTCAAATCTAGACTTGGAAACTTCTTAGCTATATGACCCTGGGCAAGTCACTTAACCTCTGATTACCTCCTGAAGGGATCCACTAGAGAAGAAAATGGCTTAACACTCCAGTATGCTTGCCAAAAAATCCCTAGGGACAGTTATGAGCTATGGGGTGACAAAGAATCAGACATGACTGATCGACTCAACAATAATAATAAAAAGAGTAAAATAATGCCTATTGTACTGCCTTCCATTGTAGTTTTGAGGCCCAAATGAGATAATGACAACAATAACAACAGGATCATCATCATAATCATTATGTATGGCACTTTAAGGTCTACAAAGTGCTTTATATATGTTATCTCATTTGTACCTTACAATATCCCACCAGGTAGGGGCTACTATTATCTCAATATATCAAGTGAGGTAAAATGACTTGCCCAAGACCACTAAGCTAATAAAAGCCTACAACAAGATTTTAACTTATATCTTCTGATTCTAATTCCAGGCTCCACCCACTACAAAAGTGCTTTGCAAACTTAGGTTATTTACTATATAAATGTCAGTTACTATTGTGCCTCTGTTTTTTTTTTTAATACTTCTATTTGAAACTCCAGTTCCCTTTTCTTCTGTCTTCTCATTCAGTCTTTCAGGGTAACATGGGACTATTTCTTTCTCAAGTGACTTGAAAAAAATATCTTTTTTTTTTCCTACTCCTGGCTAACTTAAAGTAAATTGGTTCCATTTGCTTTATTTCCTCAACACTTGGGTGCTGTGCATCTCCCTGGTATCAGCACCACCAACTTCAGTTTAGAGGATTATTCCTGTCTTTTCTCCCCCTTGTTTTTTTCCCTCTTATCTTCCTCTGAGCACCTGTCCTGGGTTATTTGAATTACCCCAAGGCTTTGTTGTTGTTCTGTCCCATTGGACTCTGTGACCTCAGGGACCATAGCACACCAGGCTCTTTTATCCTCCACTCTCTCCTGAGATCTATCAAAGTTCATGGTAATTGTTTCCCCCACACTATCTCTCCGCCTCATTCTCTGCCATCTTCTCCTGTTGCCTCCAATCTTTACTCTGACAATAACTTTCAGAAGAGAGGGGTAGGGAAGTGACCAGGGTAGGGCCAGCTGTAGGGAGAGAGACCTAAGGGAAAGAGGGGTGCTGGTAATCCCTGCTCTTTCACAAATGCTGAATCCAACCCAATTGTATGTGCCCGAAATAGAGGGTGTCCCCAAAGTCTTTTGAGACTATTAAAGAGAAAATCTGCACTAAGAATTTTAGGACTTTCAATTGATTTAACTTTCTACAAAGGCACCCTAATGCAGTGTGTGTACAGTTATAATGACCTAGTGTCATAAGTGTAGAATTTGAAAGGATACTGAAGACCATGGAAGAGTACGCTTTAGTCATTTTATAGATGGGGGGAAACTGAGGCCAAGAAAGGTGATTTGTCCAAAGGCATACTGACATCCTGTGGCAAAATTTGAATTTAAAGTCAGGTTATTGAGCACCAGATCCAACATCACTTTTTTTTTGCTTACCACTACAAACTTTGTTACTGCCAAATGGCTTAATATCAGAAACTGATGTAATTTGATTATGGAAATGATACAAAAAAGATTATTATCATGACCATATTTCTCCACTGTACTCTAAGGACCCTGGAACTTTTCTATCTGACTTGCAGCTGAAACTAAAAAGATGGGTAGATGATAGATAGATAGATAGATACATAGATAGATAGATAGATAGATACATAGATAGATAGATAGATAGATAGATAGATAGATAGATAGATAGATATAGATAGATATAGATAGACAGACAGATAGAGAGAGAGATAGACAGATGGATAGATGGATAGATAGATAGATAGACAGACAGATGGATAGATGAATGGATAGATAGACAGACAGACAGACAGACAGACAGACAGACAGATAGATAGATAGATAGATAGATAGATAGATAGATAGATATAGATAGACAGACGGATAGATAGATAGAGAGATAGATGGATAGATAGATAAAAGATTGATAAATAGATTATGATAGATTAATAGACTAATAGATGTAGATAGGCAAAATGTATATATGGATATGCATATATGTATGTATGTGTTATTTCTCCCTTTAGAATTTGAGCTCCTTGATAGCAAATATAATCTTATTATTTTAGTGGTATCCCTAGCATTTAGCACAGTAATTTGCACATTGTAAGCACTCAATAAATGCTTTATTCATTCAAGCAATTAGTTCGGTGATGGCAAACCTAGCCATTTTTGATGACACGCGGTTGCATACAGAGAAGTACGGGGCCACATGCCGAGGATGAAACATTTGCTGTAGTGTAGTGTAGACACTCTGTGCACTATAGATGACAATTCTACCTATATTAATTGACCTATTTTGGTTTATTAAATACAGTTATATATTATAATTATATATTTTTGTTATTTAAACTATAAATATCATGAAATTATGTGGTGTTTTTTTTTTTCTTGAAGTGACACACCACCCGAGTTATGTTCAGTTTTTTGGCGAATTTTGACACACCAGGCTCAAAAGGTTGCCCATCACTGAACTAGTTAGTAAAAGATAGAAGATCCAAATCTTAGTCTACTGATTCATTTTACTCAATCATGTTGCCTCTCCAGTTGTGATGATAAACATTTATTGAATAATTTCTCTACTGTCCATTTCAAGCCCTCTTTCAATTAGACATGGCCATGTTTTTAACTTTCAACTGATTTCGGGTAGAATGGATAATACAGAAGTAAGAATATAGGTTCTGTAACCAGAGGACCTTGATTCAAATCCCACCCTTCTTGCTACCTTTGTGATTTGGACAAGATGCTTAAGTTCTATAGATCTCATTTTTTTTTTTTCTGTAAAATGAGAAGATTAGTCTGGTTTACCTCAAAAGTCCCTAATAGCTTTAAGTCTAGGCTTTTTAGACCCTACTTGAGTCATAAAAGTTTGTTCATTACATGAATGGTCAGTCATTTGAATGCCTAATTCTTTAACTTGCTTAAAATCTTTGCTGGACAAAAGATTTAGCTGGTACTAAGTGTTGGAAACTGCAGGTTTTAATGTAGACTAGATCATTGGTAGGTGTAGAAATATGGTTTAAATCCAAGAATGTGTTTTTGTATAAACCTTGAATATGTTATGCAATGTTCTTATAAAAACATTTTGTAAAATTTTAAATTTATTTTTATTTATTTGTTTGCTGATTACATTAAAATTCCATGCATCTCTCTACTTCCCTCTCCACCTGTACTAGAGAAGGCATCACTTGACAAAAAATGTATAGCTAAATTATGCCTTTTGCGTTTTGATTTTTCAATTCTTTCTCTGGAGGTAGACATTCACAAGTTATTCTTCAAACATTAATTCTGTAGCTGTATGTAATGTTCTCTTGGTTCTACTGATTTTGCTCTTCAAGGTTTCATGTAAAACTTTCTAAATATTTTTTAAAATTAGCCTGCTTATCATTTCTTATGGTTCATTTTATAAAAACTAATGTGCATATAAATCATGCTTAATATGCTTCAGGGTCCAGGACCTTCTAATTTCTATAGTGCTCAAAGAAAGAAGAACAATGCCTTTTAAATAATCCAACTCATTGAGCGATTGAATACCAATGTTAAAGATTGGGTGAAGGATTGGGAATGGTTGGCCTCGATTGGAGTTGATAAGCTAGCTGTCTTCAAGTACTTAAAATGTTGACAACTGGAAAAGGTATTGGACTTTTTCCTTCTTATACTCTGAAAATAAAACAAGGAAAAGGGGGGTGAAACTTTTGAAGAGACACATTTGCTTTTGTTTGAGGAAAAACTCCCTAATTAGAGCTCAAAGTTCAATGGGATGCCTTAGGAGGTAGTGGGTTCTCTCCCTCACTAGAAGTCTTTAAGCAGAGGTCAAGTCACCACTTGTCATGTATGTTGTAGAGGGAATTATTTTTCAGGTACAGGCTGGACTTGAAGGCCTTTGAAATGCTTGCCACCTCTGAAGTTCAATGACTTTGTGACTTTATTAACCACACTCTAAACCTCTACCATCTTCATTTCATGGGTCACGGTGACAGATACATTCAAGAAATACTCTCATCTTTGTACAAATACTTCCAAGGGCTAGTTCTCATCACTCTGCCAAACCACCATTGCCAGCTTCAGAGGAACACAATGACCACAATAATATCCACTGAAAGAAAACTATTGCTTGCAGGCACATGCACTTTCCTTTTGCCTCCCACACACACTTGTCTACCATGACCTCCACATCACATGTCCTAACAAAATTCATTAGGTGGGGAGAAACGGCACAGAATCTGTCTTTTGTGAGCCATTGACCTAACTAACAAGTTTAAAGGGGAAAGGAAAAAGGCTTTTATTTTGTGTCAGTCTTCCTACATGGGATATTGATAGTAACCTCGAAGAAAAACTTTTGGTCATAGTAATTCACATTTCATCCAAGTCTAATGTACTAGTTTTGATTTTTCACTTCTCTCCTGGATGGATGTAATGGTTATGAATTAGTTATTTCTTTCATTTTGTTGTTGTTGTTGTTGTTCTGTCATGTCCAACTTTTCATGACCCCATTTTGGGGGCTTTCTTGGCAAAGGTCCTGGGATGGCTTGCCATTTCCTTCTCCTACTTATTTTATAGATGAGGAAATTGAGACAAATAGGGTTAAGTGACTTGCCCAGGGTCATACATCTAGTGTCTGATGAGATTTGAACTAGGGAAGATTGTTCTTCTTGACTTCTGACTCTGAATTCTATCTATTGCTCTTCCTACTTGAGATGGGTCCTATCTAATCTTGATCAATGACATATGTAAAACCCAGTGGAATTATTCATTGGCTGGGAGGGAGGAGAGGGAAAGAACATGAATCATGTAACCATGGAAAAATATTCTAAATTAATTAATTAAATAAAATTTATCAATTAAAAAATGGGTCCTATTTGTCCTTGTATCTTCTATAACATCTATTTATTGATTTGATGATCAATTTATTATGTCATCTTGTTTTCATTTCTTTATCAAGTCTTTATTGCAGACTTGCTACATGTATAATGCCGTCTTTTAGAGATTTGATAATCATCTTGACTGAAATCATTCTAATGATTTGGTGGTCCAAAAAAGCATATTTTGTCACAGTAAAGGAGAAATTTGAGCAAATTATTTAGGGAATTTGACCCCAATCCTTGTTTTTTTTCTAAATGGATATGATCAGATTTCTTTTGCCTAAATTTTCCAGATGATTGTCTCAATTCTTGTTTGCCCAGATTCAACTTTCATGTTTTGCACCAAATTTCTTAGGTCCTTCAGAAACAGTAGGCAGAGGACAAAAGTGTTCTAATCTCATATTTGACAATTCTCCCACTCCTAACTGATCCCAACTGTCTTTGTTCCACATGCACTTGCTTTGGGTGATTCTTTTGAGACAAAATTTGTCTTTTAAGGGGTTCAACATATCCAAGTCAACTATTGAAAATGGAAATATTTGATGTGGCCACAATCCCCTCTCTTGTGTGTTTGGTGAAAGCCAGTAAATTGTTCAGGTTTTCATTTTAATGGTTTCTAACAGTTTTTTGTTGCTGGGGTTGTTTTTTGCTCTTCTCAACCGTGCCCCATTGCAAGACACAATGCAGTCTACAACATAGATCTAAAATGCTACATGTGGTTTCCTGAAAACAATTATGATTCTTCATTGCAAGGATTTTTCTTTGTTTTTATGCTATCCCACTGTCTTTTAAAATGTCAAATAAAAATTCAAGGAAAAAAGACAGTTAAATTATATCCACATGGACACTAACAAGTTGCCCCAGAAGACAGAACCAGTTATTTGACCACAACAGAAAATACATATTAAAAAAAATCATCTTCGAACCTCAAATGACAGTCAGGGGCTTTGAAGATGAAGTTTATTTTAAAAACAAAGGGAGAAAAATGCAAAGGGGAAAGCTTAGAAAAATGTATGTGAGCCATGTGAAATGCATTTAGGTTTTTCAAAGGGAATTGAAGGCCTTCAGTTTCAACAGAAGTAAATTGCTATCATTATTAATAGCAGACATGTGCTGTTGTTAATTGAGACCACAAGGGTGGGTTCTTCCCAGATTAGGCCAAACCTGGTGCAAAGTAAAAGGCGGTAAAATATCTGCTCAAGGTTAAGCTTTAGCCCTTGATAATTCTCCCACTCCTAGGAAATACGTCTTGGACAGTGCTAGTCCTAGAGACTGGATCTATGGCCTTTTGTGTATAGGTTAAAAAGTCTTAGGGTAAGTCACAGTAAGGCCCAAGACCCCTGGGATTCTGTGAAAATTACAGTAGAAACTGCCTACACTGAAAAGTTTATCTATTTTTACTCCCTCTTAGAATTATAGGATGTTGTTATTATTCAATCCCATTTGATTCTTTAGGACCCCATTTGGGGTTTTCTTGGCAAACATACTACAACAGTTTGCCATTTCCTTCTTCAGCTCATTTTTCAGATGAGGAAAATGAGGCAGAGTTAAAAGATTTGCCCAGGATGACACAATTAGCAAGTGTCTGAGGCCAGATTTGAACTTGGAAGATAAGTCTTCCTAACTCCAGGCCCGACACTCTATCCACTGCACCACCTGCCTCTAGAATTAGAGGATCCAGAGTTATAAAGTGAACCCAGTACAAAGCCCTCACTTTACTGATGTAAACCTGGGTTCTAGATTGGAGTATTTGTATAAGACTCATCTTGTTGGTGGAGAGAAGACACTCAATTCTTCATGCCTGCATAAGACAGTGATGTATGTGGGAAAACTTGGGAGAGAAGAGAGACATTTTTCTTCCTTCTTGCTTTGAGGAACTAGTTTTCTCCTACAGATCTACTTTCCAAAACCTGTTCTCTTTCAGTATAGCTCCCTAAAGAGGGTCTCCAACCATACCAGTATTCTTTCAAACCAGGAAGAAAGAAGGATGCCTTTCTTCTCCTGCCATCACTACCTCATGCAAGCATGAAGAATTGGGTGTCTTCTCTCCACCAACAAGGATGGTCTTATGCAAAGGATCAAGGCTTGAATCCACAACTATGAAGATGAGCAAAAATGACCCCATAGAAGAATATATTTTCTCAAGATCATATGGCCAGCAGCAAAAGGAGATTTGAGTTCAGGTTTTCTGATTATAATACAGTGTCCTTTCCATTATACTTTTTTAAATGTTATTTTATTTTTTTAATCCTTTCCTTCCATCTTAGTATCAATACTGTATATTGGTTCCAAGGCAGAAGAGCGGTAAGGGCTAGGCAATGGGGGTTAAGTGACTTGCCCAGAGTCACACAGCTAGGAAGTATCTGAGTTCAGATTTGAACCCAGGACCTCCTTTCTCCAGGCTTGGCTCTCAATCCAGTGAGCCACCCAGCTGCCCCTTACAGTTAACTTTTAATTCCTCTCTTTGGGTTATAGATTTCTTCTAGGTATAGTCTGATTTAACATGGCAAATAATAATAGTAAGTAAGTGTTTAATTAAAGTTTGAGTCCTGGAGGGTTCTGTCAAGAAAGCACCATCATAAATGTCCTGAAGGAGTGAATAGACCTTTTGGAACAACCTGGGCCAAGTCTACATGCATGGTGGTTTGGTAGAACTGTCCCAACTATAACTTTTGGTTGAACTTTCTAAAGGGTTCTAATTCTTCTGTAGTACTTCTGGCTCTTGGTGCCTTCTGCCACCCTGGAGAAAGAGTCTGGTTGATTGATTACTCAGAAAAGTAAGACAGGATTTATCAACAATTTTGCTCCTCTGCATGGATGAACAGTTTTGTTCCAGAGGGCAAAGGTCCAAATTATGCTCATACTTTTGGGTTTAGCCCAGTGAACATAGTAGGCATTTAAATTCTTATTGGAATGAATGTAAGATTGTGCTGCTGAGAGAAACAGAGATGAATAACATAGCCATAGTTGGGAATCCCAGCAGCTGGGTCAAATTTAGGTGGAGGAAGTGGTAGCTGGGCCAATTAATGCCTTTTGAAGGTTCCCTCGGTTTTGATTCCATAACTGCAGCCAGTGAAAGAAGCCATCATTTACCACATGGTTAACAGCCTGGAACTGAAAGACAACGGATTCGCCAAAGTCTCTCAAAGGCATTTCCATTACATTCTAGGAAAGTCATTGTGATTCTTCTAGAAGTAAGCTCCCCAAGTGTCTTCACAGAGAAAGTTGTATCAGAGGCATCCTGTGTCCTCCATTATACCCCCTTTTTTATGGATGAGGAACTGAAACTCAGAGAGAGAAAGGGAATCACCCAAGGTCACCCAGATAGTATGGAGACGTTAAGAGTTGAACCCATATATTTTTTTTTCTTGCTGCAAATCCCATAATCTACTCACAGAATTATACTGCATTCACATAACTAGTAAAGGGCAGAGAAGGGATTAGAACCTGGATCTCTCAACTCTGATTACAGAAAGTACAAAGAATATTGTTGTTGTTAAATCATGTCAGTCATGACTGCCTCTTTATGATATCTGTTGAGGTTTTCTTGGTAAAGATACTGAAGTGGTTTTCCATTTCCTTCTCCAGGTCATTTTAGAGATGAGAAAACTGAGGCAGAGTTAAGTGACTTGCCCAGGCTCATACAGCTAGAGTATGAAAATAGATTTTAACTCTAGAACATGAGTCTTCCCATCTCTTGGACTAGCACTCTATCTATGCCACCCACAATTAATGTACTATAGCCCAAAGAGAGAGAGAGAGAGGAGAGAGAGAGAGAAAGAGAGAGAGAGAGAGGAGAGAGAGAGAGAGAGAGAGAGAGAGAGAGAGAGAGAGAGAGAGAGAGAGAGAGAGAGAGAGAGAGAGCTTTCCTATATGTGGCGATGGAAAGAAAGAAATAATTATCCTTACCATCAGGTATCTCATAATATAATGAAGAAGACAACATACAAACAACATTCATGATATATACAGGATAAAGTGGAGACAATTTCATAGAGAAGTAGTTAGGATTAAGAAGGAAGAGGAAGGAATTCTTATATAAGTTGGGATTTTACTTGAGACTAGAAGTATATCATAGGTCAGTAGGTGAAAGTTGAGAAGGTAGAGCATTCCAAATGATGAAAAGGCAGAACAGGGGAGGCTGAGCCAAGATGGCAGAGTAGAGGCAAGAAAAGCTCCAACTTCTCTGAGAATCCTCTCCAAATAATATTTAAATAGTTTTTCAAGATGAATACTGGAGTGACAGAACCAACAAGGGGATGG
>NC_058130.1:556892610-556947885 GCF_016433145.1 Gracilinanus agilis | reverse complement strand
AGAGAGACAGAGAGAGAGACAGAGAGAGAGCAGTCTCCTTTGAAGTTTCCCTATTTCCTGATAAAAAGTTTTTGCAACTGTCTCCAAGTGACCAACCATTTTTTATACTTAGGATCAAGCTACTCTGGAGAACAAAGACAAATCTTTCCTGTAGGTAGATGTTCTATGTTTATGCTTACATTCCTTGTAATGAAGGTGGTTGTTGTGGTAGGACAAAGAAATAGGGAGGAATCAGGGTTCAGTTAACTTTGTGTGGTCTGAAGGTAACCCTGGTAATTAACTTTTCTTTTTTAAATTTTGAGGCTGTCTCACTATCTCACACAGGCTGGGAATGGAACAGTAACTCAAAGATGAATCCTACTGTTGATCAGCTTGGAAGATCTGCTATTTCTGATGTGGGCTGTTTGCCTTTCCTTAGGCAAACTGGTAGATCCCAATCTCAGGGGGAAGGAGAGGAATCACCCTAAGGGTACTGTCTGTAATACAGAGACTGGATCAGTTTTAGCCCTATTGCTGTTCAAAACTCCCAAACTCCATTGATCTATCAGCTCCTACCTCTTTAGTAGCAAGTGTGAAGAGTGAATCAAACTCTCTTTGTCTATCAATCAGCAACTTTTAAGTTAATCAATCAAAAACTTAAGTACCCCAACTTAGTACCTTGACAGTCACTAAGTAGGAGAGTTCACAAGTCACTTGCAAGAGTGGGTGACAACTCCAGAGGCCACTGTCTACCCCCTGGTCAGTGCTAGGCAAATTGAAAGACTGTGATTGGTTCCAGTAAAGTGGGGGATCAACAGGAAGTGACATGAGAAAACTGATTTAAAAAAGGTCAGCTTGAGGATTCAGTATCTGACTGCATCCTTGAGCCGGACTGGAGGAGGAGACTCTTTCCTTGGATCCTGCGGTGGTGAGTGGAGTGATTCCTTCCTTAGCTCTTTGGTGAGGAGACCCTCTGCTTGTTGGTGCTTCAGTGGGACACTCCCTTCAGCGTGAGTTCTGCTAAGATTCTTGGTGGTCTTAGCTTCCTGTGCACTGAAGGTTCTCAGGGGATTCTTCAGCTTTTTCTGGTTCTTCAGATTTTAGCTTCCTAATTAGGACTTTGAATTCTGGTGAGATTCACTTTCGAATTCACATTCACAGTCTGGAGACATTAGGATTAAACTCAGGGTATTGGTAGCTAGGTAGTACTTTCTGTCTCTTTATCTACATTTTTCCACTTTCACTCTTTCCACCTCTGTAAATAAAGCTGCTAAGAGATATTTTGACTTAAGCTGTAATATTTTTAAATCAGCGACCACAATATTACTTTAGAATTCTCATATTTAGCATAAAACCTAAATTTAAATTCTTATACAAGGATTATAGGCCTGGGTCACCATGCCTGGTAATAATGAACTTTTCCAGAGAAGTGGGGATAGTGGTAGTAGAAGTGGCCTTTTTGGAAAATAGTGTTACTTTTTGCCCTGTTTCAGTCATGGGTCATGGAATCCTAGATAGAAAAATGAAAAGATGCCTTTGTTTTCCATTCTGACCTTGTCTATATTTTTCTGGTTTGTATTTTAATGTTCATGGTTTTGAATGACTAACTCACACTTATTACTTGTCAATCCCTAGGTAGACTCTAAAGTGACTAATATTGATTTAAAAATAAATTTCCATGGCTTGAAAATAATCCCTGCCCCACCTACAGTGTAAAGTCAACTAACCCCCTTTCCCATATGGTCCTTATGATTGCACAAGGGGAGTGTTTGAGTCTATTTGCCTAAGGAATATCTACAATTTTACATCATTCCTGAGTGAAAGTACATTTGGGGTGTTATGATGAGTAAAACAGGCTCTTAATGAGGGCTCAATAGGGCTCATACCAGCAAGTTTTCACTGGCGAAGGCAGCTCACTTTGCCCCTGTCATCACACCAAATCAGTATTAAAGCCAGTCAGTGGATGGGTGGGGAGCATCATGGGAATGGCAAGGCATGCAAAGTGATGAGGACAGGCACTCTAATCCCAAAAAGAGGTCAGTAAACATATTTTGGTCCTCCCTTTCTGTCCTTTGGAATTTTTACCTCTGCATTCTCTTATCAACCAGCCAACCTACCATATACAGCAGGTTGTGCAGGAAAACTCATCTTCCTGAGTTCAAATCCAGCCTCAGACACTTTACTAGCTGTACTCCCGGCAAGTCACTTAACCTTTTAGCCTCAGTTCCTCATCTGTAAAATGAACTGGAGAAGGAAATGACAAACCATTATCTTTGCCAAGAAAACCTCAATTTGGGTCACAAAGAGTTGGACACAACTGAATGACAACTACAAATGGGCCAGGCACTGTGCATCCAAAGAAAGGCAAAAGACAGTCTGTGTCCTTTAGTAGTTTACAAATATGAATGAAAACATTTATATAAAAATAGGACATAGATATGATAAATTAGAGAAAATCAGTGGAGGGAAGGAACTAGTATTAAGAGGCCTCAGGATCTCTTGAGAATTAGGATCTTTTTATGCATACTCTGGAGCTTCCTTCATGAAGGCCAAATAGGATCAGATGTGGAAACAGGAAAAGTTTGTTTTTGGTGTTTTCCCACTTTCTCACAGATCTAAAGCTGGAAGGGACCCTGAAGGGCAATCCAGTCAACCTTCTTACTTTACAGGTAGGGAAACTAAGGTCTAAAAAAAGTAAGTTGTCCAAAGTCACAAAGGAATATCCTGGGGATTTGAACACAGATCCTCTTCCTTCTTTCTTTTCATGTACCAATAGATATCTATTGATCTCTGTATACCCTGGGCCAACCAGGTCCTTTCACTGTGAAGCCCTACTTGCAAGCATCATTCTTCTCTCCTCACAACTCCATAAATATCTGGTTCTCTTACTCCTCTATACAGCATAGGCCTTTGAAATACTAGGAATCCTAGAGATTGTCTAGACCAGAGAAGTTAAACAAGTGGCTTGGGTAACACTCCCACATGCAGCTTGAACCAGATTAAAATGCAATTGGGAAATATTGAACAAGATAAACAAAAATTCAATAAAACCTAGATAATGTTACATTTTAAAACTAAGTCAACATGTGGCCTACGGTAGAGTTCCTTATGTACAGATCAGTGGTCCCAGTTGCAATTTGAGTCAGATACCACTGGTCTAGACCATTTTTACAGATGAGGAAACTGAGGGCTAGGAAAATGAAATTACTTGCTAATAGTCATGTAACTAGTAAGTAGCAGAGGCAGGATTTGGACCTCTGATTCTAAATCCAGTGCTCTTTCAATTATAGCAGATTGCCTTCTCAGGAAGCATAGGGAGGAAAGGGAACTGAGCAGGGAGGCTGAGACCCAGACTGCTGTCTCCGACATGCCACTATCTCACTAGGAACTTCAGCTCATCCTCTTTATCCTCAGTTTTCTCATCTGAAAAAAGAAAGGGTTAGAAACCAGATAATTTCTAATATTCTCTAGTTCTAATATATCATGTTCTACAAATGAACCTCCCTACTACTGGGCAACTGGGTGGCACAGTGAATAGAGGTTCTGAGCAAGGAGTCAAGAAGACTTATTTTCATGAGGTCAAATCTGGCCTCAGACATTCACTAACTGTGTGACTCTGGTCAAGTCACTTGACCCTGTTTGCCTCAGTTTCCTTGTTTGTAAAATGAGCTAGAAAAGGAAGTGGAAAACCACTCCAAGATCTTGGCCAAGAAAACCCAAAATGGGGTCACAAAGAATTGGATATGACTGAACAAAGGCAACAATACGGAGTCTCCAGGCCCTTGTGCCACATTGATAGAAAGGATATTCAGGGCTAGGGATGCTTCCCCTCGTGCCCCTCAATACAAGTAGCTGACTTAAGTTTAGTTGAACCTTACAGACAGGAGAAGATAAACTTTTCTTTTTCTCAATGCACAAAGATAAATAGAAATAATCAATGCCAGATGGATTCTAGATTGACTCCAGGGACAATGTCAGACCATCCCCAAATGAAACTGGGCTCTTTCTCCGTAGAATTATGAAGACAGTGAATAGAGACTAATCTTGATCTGACTCTGTATCCCAGAGCCTAGTTCAGCTACCTGGTTGGCATGTATTCAGAAAGAGGATGCCATCTTGACCCCTTGCTGCAGAGGTTTCCTTTGACTTTGGGGCTCAGAGAGATTAAATGAGGGGATTAGGTCAGATGATGCTTCAATCACCTTCCAGCTCTACTAATCTAGAAATCCATTTCCCCATAGAGCCACCTCAATTCTTTGTTTTTTAAACCCTTACCTTCTATGTTAGAATTGGTATTATGTATTGGTTTCAAGGCAGAAGAACAGCCAGGGCTAGGTAATGGGGATTAAGGATCACAGAGCTGAGAAGTATTTGAGACCAGATTTGAACTCAGGACTTCCCATCTCTAGGCCTGGCTCTCAATCCCAT
Source organism: Gracilinanus agilis (assembly GCF_016433145.1). Taxonomy (NCBI): domain Eukaryota; kingdom Metazoa; phylum Chordata; class Mammalia; order Didelphimorphia; family Didelphidae; genus Gracilinanus; species Gracilinanus agilis. The sequence goes on along the minus strand of NC_058130.1, from coordinate 556,943,478 downwards.
CTAGCTGTCCCCATCCATGATTCTTGAGAAGGAATAACTTGAGAGTATGTACCTCATTTCAAGAGAATCAAAAAAGAGGATATAGAGGATCAGAAAAAGCATTTACAGATGGTGTGGGAAGAAGAATGTGGCCATATTATTTATTTTCCAACTGTCTGATGCTGCTCTAGTAGAAAGAACATGAAACTGGGAATCATAGACTATCCTAATTAGGAGACCTCAGAGGTGTTCTGGTCTGATCCATATTTAAACAAAAAAATTACCTCTATAGAGGTTGTCAGAGAAGGTGGTTTCAAGTTCTGGTGGTACTATTTACTGCATGTATCACCTTGGATAAGTCACTTAACTGATGTGTCTCCATTTTCTTATCTGGAAAATGGGTGTAATAATAATTGTATTATCTACTTCACAAAGGTGTTGCAAAGAAATCTCAAAGCACTAAATGCATGTGAGTTGTGCTCTAAGATACAAATAGTTTGGCTACTGAAAAAAATGTGGTTCATTTTAAATGATTTCTCCAGATCTCTTCTTCAGCTTTGTCAACAAGTTGACTGCATTTGAGAAGGGTTTTCTATGTGCCAAGCACTGTGCTAAGTGCTAGGAATACAAATGTAAGCAAAAAAGAAAGACCATTCCAACCCTCAAGAGCTTACATTCTAAAGGGGGAAGAGAACATAAAGATAGAAGAAGGAAATGTAGTTGCTCTGTGCCCTTCCTCAAAATGGAGATTCTTAGAATTCACAATTGGGAGAAGAGGGTAACAGGAGTGGAGTCAGAAGGCAGCTGAGGCACGGTGATGAAGTGCAGAGAAGGAAAGACAAGGATTTCTAATCTTGTCAGTGTCATAGACTACGTTGGCAGTTTAATGAAACCCATGGGCCTCTTCCAAGAGTTATGTTTTTAAATGTACAAAATAAAATGCAAAAAAACTGAGATAGTTTTATTTTTTTTAGATTTTTAATTGATTAATTAAAAATAAAAATAAATTAACAAAAATAAAAATAAAAATGAATTAAAAATAAAATGAATTAATCAAAAATAAAAATTAATTAATTAAAAATAAAAATAAAAAAAGAACATTTTTGCATGGTTCCATGATTTGTATTCTTTCCCTCCCCTCCTCCCATCCACCTCCCATAGCCTCCACAAAATTCCACTGGGTTTTAAACATGCGAGATACAGTTATTTTAAAAAAAAAACCAAACAAACAAACTTCACAGACCTCAAGTTAAGAATCTCTGTTCTGGGTGAGTCCAATTTGCTACCCCCCTCCCACCCAAAAAATTAACTTGATCCAGAATCTGCCTACCAGGTAGAATTCTCCTGGAGTCTTTTATGGCATTTTACTGAAAGGAAAAAACTCAGATATTAATAATTCTCTCTACTGACAATAGGAAAATCTTAAGAAAACTTAAAAGAGTAAGTTTCTCTTTTCTTTGGTCATTTAATTTGATTTCTAATTTTACAAATGAGGAAACTGAGGCCCAGAAAGTTTAAGAGACTTTACAAAGGTCTCAGAGGAACTAAATAAGAGAACTGAGATTTGAACCCAAGCTTTCAGCTTTCTCCATGATCTATGAACTCTTGCCTTTTTGATCCCATTAACATCTCTGCAGTGTAGACATAGTGTAGAATATTTAAGCATCCTTGAAGTATATTCATACAGGAAAAGTGAAGGGTAGAATTTTAGCCATTATTCATTGAATCTGGTCATGTCATTCATCAGTTCAAAATACTCTAATGAATCTCCTTTACCTTGAACTTCTCCCATCACCACCCATTATTTTTCAATTAACAAGCATCCCATACTCCATACCCCAACTAGAAAGAAAAACAAAACCTTTCTAACACGTGTGCATAGTTAAGCAAAAGAAATCTGCACATCGTGCATTCCCCCAAAATGCATCTCATTCTGCACCTTGAAGCCATCACCCTTCAGTCAGCTTCCTTAAGTCACCATCAGTAACTAGAGTCCTGTTTAGTCACTGCATAGATTGGAGTTCTTGAGTTATTTAAAGTTGATTTTCTTTATGTCATCGTATAGTATAACGTTTTCTCCTGGTTCTGCTTGCTTCACTTTGGATCGTATCGTGCAAGCTTTTCTTAGGCTTTTCTCAACCCTTCTTTTTTTATCTTTTGTTGTGGCACAATAGTATTTCCCCACATTTGGGACCCCATAGAATCTGGCACAAATCTAGTTTTTCAGTCTAATCTAATACTATTTCACTTTGTGAACTACATGAGAGCCAAAATGAGCTCTTCTTTGTTTCTTGAATGTGACCTTTGCTTTCTCACCTCTGTAGTTTTGCTTATACAACTCTCTCTTGCTGGAGTATCTTCACTACCACTGCTGCCCTCTCCATTCTTTCCTGGAGAATTCATGAGATGTTTAAAGGCTCAAGGACACCGTCCCTGATGGCTCTTGTCTGTGTGCTAGGACAATGCTGCATCTTTCTATTAGCTGTAAGCTCCATGAAGGGAGACACTTTTTTCGTGAGGCTTTATATTTCCATCAGACCCTGGCATAGTGCTTTGTTCACAACAGAAATGCTATGTATTTGCTGAAATGCATTTGCTCAGCTTGGACAGACCATCTGGAGGATTGTTCCTTTCCTCTGGTAATTCATTATCTGGCCTGAATGGCTTGGAAAATTCTTTCAAACTTCCATCTCTTTTCTTCAGTGTGGACACTCTGAATGAGGCACTCAATAACCAAGCCTAGGGGCAGATTAGAAGAGATCCAGAAAAGAATGACATAGCTTGTGCCACCAGAAACTTGAATTAAAGGTCAGAGAGGCTTGACTGGAGACAGGCGCTTTTTTTGTTGGGGTTTTCCTTTGACTCCATTCTCCTCGCTCTGTGAGCAATAATCTAGTTAAGGTGAGAAACTACCAGAGATCCTTGCCATTGACAGGATACTAGACTAAAAACAACATCAGCCTTGGGAACTGGCAAGATCCACAAGCACCTGGATAATCCAGGCTGGAGCTACAGAGGAATCAATAGCTAATTCCAGACTACCACTGGCTGCGTCGGGAAGGTTTCATTGAACCTGCTTCTTCTATGTGGTCAGATAAGCCCAAGTACCTTGAATTGTGTCCTAAATCTTTTGGATTTGGAGCATATCTGATACAGAAGATGAAGTTGGCCTAGATCTTGGAGAAGGTGTGTGCATGTGGATGTCTTAATGAGTATTATCTTATTCCTTTTGTTGATTCCATGCAAAAAGTAAAAAAAAAAAAAAAAGTATTAAAAAAGTCTTTTTGGATGGGGAGCTGACTTTGTTTTACCAAGGTCACATTTCTTAGGACTACAGGATTATTGCAGGAGAGGTAAGCTAAAAACTTTGGACTTATCCTATAATAGGGAGCCACTGCAGATTTCTGAATAGTAGAGTAACATGATATAACTAATATTTTAGGAAGGTTAACTTGGCAGCTATAGAGGGTATATGTAGGATGGAATGGAGTGTTTGAAGATGGGTAGTAGGAAAATCAGCTTAAATAATCAAGTTGTGGCATGAAAAAGGGCAGAATCAAGAAAGTGGCAGTAGGAATAGGAAAGAAAGAATGGATGAAAGAAAATTGGAAGGAATTTAAAAGAATCAGTGATGAGGCAAGAAAGAATTAGAGAATACACTGAAGAGCTACTATTGTACACTTCAAAGGGTATTGAGACTTCTGTGTGCCAGTCTTTTAAAGTCAAATGGTATTTCCAAATGTGGTGGGATATCTCCCTTGATGCTTGATGGTTTAAGGAGTATGATTCGGACAGTCATAAATCTCTGGAGGGAAGCTTTGATTAAGACTTGGCGTCTCTATCTTATAGAGATAGAGACATCATTATATAAAGGAAAGGTACTGGTACTAGATGAGCTGAGTTCAAATCCTAGTTCTGCAACTTGCTATTTAGTCAAATCATTGAATCTTCCAGGACCTCAGTCTGTTGACCTTAAGGTGCCTTTCAGTCATAAATCTATCATCCTGTGATCAATTAATTAAGCAGTCTCTGTTCAACAATAAGGCTTCTATATCCAAGAAGGTGATGAAGTTTCACCAAATGCCTCTGGGTTACATGGCACACTAGACCTCATTTCTTCACTCATTCCACCACTTTCCTCTGTGATGAGAATTTTTTTCTGCATGTGCTAGGGACCGTGTAATGGTGGATGCTCTCAAAGTTCGACAGGTAGATTTGCAGCAATTCCTTTACAGCAGGCTGTAGTGACTGAGAAGGAAAAACTCTTAGGAAGACAACAATAGTTTAAAATGCAATGGTGTCTGGAATTCTGAGACTGTGATTAGTGTAAAGTTTGGGGTTTGGTTTTGGGGACTTTTCTCATTGCAGTGATTAGACTACTTCCTATATTTTTTCTGGATCTGTCTGTGGGTTGGGGTGAGTAAATGATGAATTGAAATGGCTTCCCAACATTTTTGTGGAAAGGCACAGTGGTTTTGTTATTTGTGTTAATTTTCAACAATTTTGAGATTATTCCAGTAGGGATAAAATGGGGAGAGTCATGTGCTAAATACATTGAGGGGAGGGTAGAGGAAGGATGACGGGGTAGGGAGCAGATATTGCCCAACAATCCACCAGGTGATGATTTGTGATTGAACTTGTTCTCATGGCTAAGCCATTGAGATGAGGAGTGCCAAATGGTGAAACATTATTATCCCAACTTTCCCCAAAAAAACGTTTCAGAGAAAACAATCATTTGAGCTATTTTAAACTCTTCTTGAAAACTAAACCTATGAACAGAGAGAAAACTTGGAGTTTCGTTAATTTACACAAAGCCCTACTTTCACAGGTCTTTCCAAATCATCCAAGTCAAAACTTTTTTTTGTTTTTAATTATCTGCATAATTGCCTCAATTCCACATTTCATTTTGCTGGGATAATACAGCCTGTGACATGATAGTGGAAGTTCTCGAGGGAGTTTGTAAATGAGGAAAGAAGGAATCTGAAGCAGCAGCTTGGAATGATTTAAAGGAGAAAACTATGCCAAGATATATTCCTCCAACACAAAAAGATGAAATAAATCAATAAGACTGCTATATAACAGAATGCATACTGCTATTAGAATGATCTGTCATCCTTGGTCCGCTCATGAAGACCAAATACTTCAGTTCAACTGTAATTTCATTTTTCAAGAGGCATTATTACTCCCTTAGTTTCTGGATAGTTCCAGCAGAATCTCATTCATGAGATATTTTGGTCCTGGGTGACTTGAATAATGTTCAGTCCGGCAAATATATATGTATACACATATATGATACACACATATGTTCAAGTAAGTGGATCTTTTATTATTTATTTATTATTTATTTACTGTGTGAAAGGCCCATTCTGAGAAAGCCCAGCTCTGTTATATAAAAGGAAATATTCTGGAGCCCACATGGGAGCTGGCAAACAGTTTTTCTGGTGAGATGCTAAGATAGAGCATACTCAGTGCTATGCATAGAGTAGAAATTCAATAAACAGAATGAGGGAGGAAGCAGTAGGGTAGCGAGAGTGTCTGCAAGTGGGCCTCTGTCCAAGGAAACAAAAGAGTTGTAGAGGAAAAATTATGAGTGAGTATGAAATGGGAGTGGTGCTGTGGAGCTAAAGTTAGGGGTCTGAATAATCAGATAGTGACCAGAAACTCCAGACAAGTGTCTGAAAGGCAGACTTCATATTTAAACTAAAGCCAACTTGGAAATCCTTGGAAGTTTGCCTCCTCCTCATCTGCATCCTGGGCCAGATTTTCAAAGGGCTTCCAAGTTGTACACACAATTGACAGCCCAGATGTGGCTTTTGGTTTTACCAAGCAGCTCCCTTAGAACAAAAGTGGACTTTTTTTTCATTGAGTAGCATAGAGGTAGGCATTACTGGTTTTAAAGAAGTTGATAATTAAGTTATATGTACTTGAAGAAGAGGATCAAAAAGTGGCAGAAATATTTTATAAAGGTAAAGGGACATCTGTATGAAGAAACAGGCTTATTTTGGTGAGGTTTTAAAAATGCTTTCTTTCAAAGAAAATGAAGGAATCGAGGCAATTGCTGAAGTTTGAAAATTGACATGTGTTTACTAACAAGCCCCATCACATTATTACAAGGAGATCCTTGGGTATTGAGAGAGATGAAATTCACAACAGCTATCTTTGTCTTTGAAGAAAGATTAGAGAAGTCTGAAAAGTGGAGCTTCAATAAAGCTTGATAGAGAAGCCTTCTATTGATTTCCTTTTATACAGGCTTTTTCTCCCAGAACATTCCTTCTCCTCTTTTTCGGGTACCTTCTAATTGTTTTTGAATTACTATTTTTTTTACATAGAACATAATATGTAACATAGCAATACACATGTAATGAATTATAGTAAATATGCTTAAGAAACAAATTCTCACATTAGCGATGCATCCGTGTCTCATTCTTTTCCCCCCTCCCTCCCACATCCCCTCTTTCTAAGAAGGCAGGTAATATGTACATATATTATCATATAATACATATTTTCTTGTTCTTCATCTTATGGCATAAGACACATATTGCTTACACTGAAGAAAAATTCATGGAGGAAATAAAGTTAAAGAATAGTATGTTTCAATTGGCATTTAGATTTGCTCTGTTCCTTCTATGATAGTGGATATCCTTTTCCTTCATGAGTCCTTTTGAGTTGTTTTCCTGGATGCTTACCTTGTTGATTATAGTTAAGTCATTCACAATTGATCATCATACATTTTTATTGTTACTGTGTACAACATTCTCCTGGTTCTACTCACTTCACTTTGCATCACTTCATGGAAATCTTTCAGATTTTTTGGTGACATCTTGTTTATCATTTCTTAAGACACAATAATATTCTATTACGATCATATACCACAACTTGTTCAGTCATTTCCCAACTGATGGACATCCCTTCAGTTTTGTGAGGACTGAAAAAAAAAAGCTATCTGACTTTCTGATCTCTTTATAAAACTTTATTCAAAGAAAAGAAAACCACCAGAGTTCTCTAGTTGAAATTAACTAGAACCTCACCTTCCCCTCCATCTTCTCAGATTCAAAGGCCCCTCCCAGGTTCAGGATTGGTCCTTATATAGACCAATCCCGTGCCCAAAGTTGGGAGCGTGGTCTCTCCCCTGCACAGGATTGGTCCAGTTCAGGAGATGGGGGCGTGGTCCCTCCCTGAGCATGGAACTGGTCCACTCAAGACCAATCCCATAACAGGAAGTGGAGGGGAGGGACCCCTGGGGGATGCTGGGAGAGGTAGTTCCCCAGCACGCACAATCTTTTATCCGGTTCTTTGCCCTCATAATAACAGATGCTATAAATATTTTAGAATATATAGAATATAAATTCTATAGAAATATATAGAAAATATAAATATTTTAGAATATATACTAATAAAACCTGCTATGGTCTTATTACCTGTTAGCCTGTTGCAATGGAGAGAACACTGGTCCTAGAGTCCGAGGGTTTACAAAGTCTGACATTATCTGTCGCGGTCTATACATACTGGCCTGCCACCTCTATAAAGAAGGGAGGGAGTTAACTTCTTATATCTCTCTCTTTTTTTTTTTTTGGAGGGGGGGTGGTGTTCTAATCTCAGGCATTATAATTTCACTTTCACTTGTTTTATTGTTCTTACCATTTATATTGTTGTAGGCTTTGTATAGATTGTTAGTCTGGTTTTGCTTATCTCATCTCCCAACAGTTAGTACAGGTATTCCTATGTTTCTTTGTTACCTGTTTCTCGAAGCACAGTTTCTCAAAGCCCATTCCTTTAAACATAACTTGTGTAGCTTTCCCCCAGTTGATGGGCATTTTGCCAGTCAATAAGCACTACAGAAAGGTGGGTGAGGCCTTTCTTTTTGTTATTAACCTTCCTTAGAGTCTATGATTGGCAATGGGAGAGCATTTTAGTCATTTCCAAGGCTAGTTCCATATTGTTTTCCTAGATGTTTGGACCAATTCATAGTTCCACCAATAATGCATTAGTATACCTGCCTGCATTCACTACGATGATTATTCTTATCTTTTGTCCTCTTTGCCAATTTGCTGAATATGAGGTAAAACCTCAGAGTTGTTTAGATTTGCATTTCTTTACTAGAGCATTCCTTCATATGGTTGTTAACAGTCTGTAATTGTTATGAAAACTGTGACCATTTATTTATTGAGAATGACTTTTGTTCCTATATTTTTCCATTTGTTGCCTAAGTATACTGGACAATAGACCCTTATTAGATATATTGTATACAAAGATTTTCTTCAGTAAATGATTTCCCTTGTTTGTTGTTCTTCAGTTGTGTCCTATTCTTTGTAGCTTCATTTGGGGTTTTTTGGCAAAGATATTGGAGTGATTTGCCATTTTTTTTTTACAGATGAAGAAACTGAGGCAAACAGGGTTAAATGACTTGCCTGGGTTGCACTGTTAGGAAGTATCTAAGGCCAGATTTTAGCTTAAGAAAATGAGTCTTCCTAACACCAGGCAGAGGGTTTTATCCACTGTACTGCCTAGGTGCCCTTATTTCCCTTATTATCCTATGTTTTAATTTTATTGAGAAGCTTTGTAATTTCATAGAAATCTAAGTCCCCTGTTTTATTATGATCTCCCTGACTTTGCTCAAGAATATCCTTTAGGCATACTTGTTAAAAGTTCTCTCCTAACTTTTTTTTTTCCAAAAAACATTTTTAATAGCAATTTAGATTTATCAACAAAAATCCCACCATAAAAGGCTTCTCATCTCCTAACTTTTTAAAATAATGTGATTAATAATATTCAAGTTACTATCCATTTTGAGTTTATTGTGGTATATGGTATGAGATTTTGGTTTTAACCTAATTTCTGAAAGACTACTCTCCACTTTTCTCAATAATTCTTTTTTTAGACTAGGAAGCTTCTCTAGGTAATCTGTTTCTGGGATTTATCAAACAATGAGTAATCAAGTTTAATTATTTCTGATACTTCCTTATTTGATTTATTCTGCTCATCTAGTTTTTCAATTTTTAAAATCTACTCAAACAGTTTAATTGATTACTGTTTTATTAAAGACCTTGAAGCCTGAAAGTGAAATTCTCCTTTTTTACCTCCTTTTTCACTGTTTCACTTGATAGTCTAGGTGGTTTTTTTTTTGTTTTCCACATAAGTTTGTTATAATTTTGTCTAATTTTGTATAGAATCATTTAAAGAAATTTCTTTTTCTATACAGCTGGAATTCCAGGTCTCACCTAAGACACTTGAAGAAATATTTGCCAGGGCTGGGTGGCATTGGGTCAAAGAGAAAGCAACCTTTAGGAAATGTAACAAATTTTTCAGATTTTTTAATATAGCATCTCCTTTCAATTATTTCAAAGACATCTTGCCAATAACCTTCAGTGAGAAGTAAAAAAAGTAAGAAGCCAGTGGTAGAGCCACAAGCATCAACCACTGTTTATTCCTACCCCCTTTCCAATCTAGAAGAACAACCAAGACATGTTCCAAATTACAGCTACCTCCATAGGACACAAGAAAAAATGCTTGAGAGTCTTATGGTGCTATACTTTTCTGCAGAGTCCTAGGACCCTGTTTGGTACTCATTCTGTCAGAATATATTCAGTTGCATGAAACTCTACTTGACTTCCTAGTATGTGGATTGTAAGAAGCAAGCCCAATGCTCAGGGATCTTTCTCTGCCAAGGCTCAGTCAAGTTTTGGTTCTGGTTGTGTGACCTTGGGTAAGTCACTTTAACCCTTAGAATCCCAATTCCACTCATCTATAAAATAAGAGAGTTGAAAGTAAATTATCTTCACGACCCCTTCCAACTCTAAACCTGTGTTCCCAACCTAAATTGATTCCATGCTTCAGTTTTCTGGGCTTTCATGTCTCGTTCGCCAACCCTGGCTAACTTTTCATTTGGGGCTCTTTCACTTAACAGCTGCTCACAATTTTTTTTATTTACCATTCATATAGGTCTTTGTAAAGTTGCCACAGATGTAGACTTAGCTGAACTTACTTACTGAGTAAATCAGTGGCAGCATCTGTCCCCCCACAGGCTGGGCGCTTTTTTATCCCAAACCACCCACCAAGCTCATCTATGTAAAAGCTGGTATTTCCTGGTCTGTTCCCTTTGAGCCACTTTCATTAACGGGGTGATGGGGATAGAGAGAATGCTATTTATTATTGATCTGGGTTCCTTCTCAGAATGCTTAATATTTGCCTATTGGAGCCTGAATTTTACCTGGCACAAAGGACATATGAGACAGGATAGTGATATTAATTCAGATGTGATTTGAGAAGTAAAATTTAGCTGTGAAATTCTTGGCCTGGGGGAGAGGAGGAAAGTTGATGTCTTGGGCACTGGCTGTGCTTATCTGCTAGATGTATTTTTTTTAAATCCCTCACCATTATAAGAGCAGTTAAAAGGCAGTACCAAAAAGAGTACTAAAAAATACCCAATGGTAAGGCTGAAGAAAAGGAATATCTGGCTATCGTGTGATGAAAATATGAGCAAGAATATTCCTTAGTGTGATTCCTTAGGTGGCTCAGTGGATTGAGAGCCGGGCCTAGAGACAGGAGGTCCTGGGTTCAAATCTGGCCTCAGACACTTCCTAGCTGTATGACCCTGGGCAAGTCACTTGACCCCCATTGCCTAGCCCTTACCACTCTTTTGCCTTAAAGCCAATACACAGTATTGACTCCAAGACAGAAGGTAAGGGTTTAAAAAAAGAAAAAAGAATATTCCTTTGCAAGACCTACAATTAGTTTGCATACATAATGTAGTACATATGTACATTGTTTAATTGAATGTATATTTACTTTGATATATGATATATAATATATTATATAATTACATATATTATATATTTGTTATTGATACCAATCTGAGAACCCATCTCTTCAACGATGCCATTAGCTTCCTAGGCCCCCAAAGGGCCTTGTATCATCAAAGTAGCTATGAGCTGCTCAGCACTGAATACTACTTATATGCAAGAGGAGGAAGAATATACTCTACTCCTACTAATGGAATTTGATTCCTCTCTCCCTGCCCCCAAATTAGCCCGATTTTCACTAGCAAAATGCAGTAGAGAATTAATGTGATTATCCAGATATGGATTGTGAGTACAACGACAGGATTTTTGCTCCTGTTTCAAACAATATTTTTCTGTGACCTCATGCAACAAAACCAACCCTTCTGAATCTCAGTTTTCTGATCTGTAAAATGAAAGGGTTGGAGCAGATGACTTGTAAGATCTGTTTGAAGTTTGGGATTGTCTGATCCATAGGGATTAAAATTTTTCCTCAGAATATCATATTTCTGTAGGTATTAAGTGATAAGACATGCATAACCCAGTGGAATTGCTTGTCAGCTCCAGGAGTGGGGAGGGAGAGAACCTGAGTCATATAACCATGGAAAAATACTTAAAAATAAATAATTTTTAAAAAAAGAATATCATATTTCTTGGGGATAGCTGGGTGGTTCAGTGGATTGAGAGCTAGGTCTACAGATGGGAGGTCCTAAGTTCAAATCTGGTTTAAGATTCTTCCAAGCTGTGTGACCTTGGGCAAGTCACTTAACTCCCATTGCCTAGCCCTTACTGCTCTTCTGCCTTGGAACCAATACACAGTATTGATTCTAAGATAGAAGGGAAGAGTTAAAAAAAAAAAGAATATCATATTTCTTCCAGGCACAATTCTACTTGGGGGCCTCAATAACTTAGATATTGGATGGTTTCAGTGTATTAGTTCAGAATGATTTATTGTTTCAGTTTCATTCCTATCTGACTCTTAGCTAGAATCTTCATAAAGATATATTAGAAAAGGCCCCTGCCCTGAAAGAACTTATAGTCAGGAACAATAACAACTCACAGGCTTTCCTCATAGCAACCTTGGGAAATAGATTCTTCAAATATTATTAATTTCATTTTACAAATGAAGAAACCAAGACCTTGATAGGCTAAGTGAATTGTCCATGGTTCCAGAGTTAGTGTTAGAGTTAGAATTTGAACTCAAGTTTCCTGATTCTAAGCCCAATGTTTCTGAATACAAGATATATAAAAGCAATATGTTCATTCTTGAGATATATTTCATCATAGGATCTATCCTTGAAGAGATCTTTGAAATGATTTAGATCAATACTTTTGTATCAAAGTGGGAGAAAGTGAGGTCCACGAAGGTTAATTGGGTCTTAGGTTCACAGAGTAAGTAGTAAAACTGATTTTAAAAATTATTTTATTGATAGAGTTTCTAAAATATCGTTAGTATTTCTCCTAGTGTCCTTATCTGTCTCCCTTCTCAGAGAATCATCTCAAAGAAAAATAATATTTTTAAAGAAAAGAAAAATTCAGGAGAGCTGAATAGTAAATTGATAAAAGTCTGAAAATATATGCAATGTACCATACTTGTGGAACTCCTACTTTTGCAAAGGAGTCAAGGTAGAGTGTCTTCTCATACCTTTCCTTTGGATTCTATTTGTTTGGCATCAAATGCGAAACCAAAGATTTAAATTGGTTCCTTTGAAATCATTGGAGTTTATTGAGTAGAAAGGTGCCATGATCAGACTTTCTCATACCAAATGTCCATATTCTTAACACTGGTTTTCTCCTGATAATACTATGTGATAGTGAAAGGTAGAACATTAGAATCTTAGAAGGATCCATTTTTAAAAATTTTAAAATATAAAGAGAAAACTGAAAACTTTATGTTTAACAAATGCCTAATAACAGGAGGACCTGAATTTTCAGCCATGGGGAAGTTGTTCAAGTTGGAGCATGGAACTCATCAGCTCAGTGAAATTATAGCATTCACAAAGAACCCAGCACCAGGGAGCAATTACCCTGTGTTCATCTCTGCAAACCAATCACTATTAGCAACTAACTAGGAATCTTCATGGGTAACTCTCAAGATCAAAACAGTCATTTGTACTTGAAATAATTGTTCAAAGCTTTTGAATGCTAACTTCAAAGAATTGACTGTGGTTCCATTTGGAAAATGGGTATATTAATATCTACTGCATCACAGTTCTGTGAAGCCAGCTCAACTTAAGACATTCTCTTGAGATTAGCATATATATAAAGTCTTTAGGGACCAAGAGTAGCTAATGTTAGACAGACCAGCTATAGCCCAGGCAAATCTCAAAAGTAAATGACAGAATCAAAAAATAATTCTTTGGCTAGATAGTTATCATCTATAATTCAACTTCACTCAAGCTAGAATGACTGTTGGTGGAAGTTGGATTGAGGAAGGCTAAGTATTTCCCAATTTATCTAAAGTAGGGTGGCTTCTGGAAAAAAGGAATAGCCATTCCTGGTTCTTTTTTAGCAAGTTGAGAGAAAAGTATTAAAGGTTAATATTAAAAGAAATATGAAAGATAATCCAATTCGGCCAACTCATTTCCTATGTATTAGAAAAACAAGGCCCAGAAATTAGGATTTTCTCAAGATCACACAACTAATAGGTGGCAAATCTAGGACTAAAACCAATGTTCTGGGATGTCTATCTGATATTCTAAACACTGTTCAGGGATGTGGAAAATATAAGTAAGATAATGGGGTCACCAGGGATATTATAATAAACTAAGTAGTTTGTGGGAACACACTCTAGGATTTATGAGAGACTGGACTAGGGTGAGGAGACCAGAGTTTACTGGATTTCCACAGGAATGGCAGTTGATCTTAACTATCACTCAGCTTCCACTAGGCCAGAGTCTAGAAACAGGCTAACAAGGTAAAAGGGACTTAACAGCTTTAATTATGTTTGACTAAAAGGTGGGAAAGGAATTTCTATGCTTAAAATCTAAAGGATAAAACCACAGGGCAATGGGAGGACTTATTCTACCCTTATCTAAGTGATCTAAACTAACAGGGCCCAAAGAGCTGTAAATGGAGTCTCTGCCTCAGACCTGGAACCTGCCAGGCTTGAGTACAGCTAGGGCTTTTGTGGCTTTGGGATTCTCACTGCATTCCACTGATGATCTCTGGATGCCAGGAGCTAAGGTTGTCTCAGGAACCAGGTTGTGAGGGAGTGCTTGAACGCTGTCCACCAGATTTCAAACTTTTCCTTCTTCCTTTGGCACTGTAGATCTTGTCCTTTTTGCTAGATGCCACACCACTCAGGATCCCAGGGGAAAATCAGGATGCAAGATGTCCTTTTACTCTGAGTGCTCCCAGGGCTAACCACAGTTTGTGTTAACCCCTAATGGAGTTCCTCTCAAAGCCAACTCACCTCTTCCTGCTCCTTCATTCCAACCTGGAATTCCCAGCTCCAGCTCCTTCCTGCTATGTACTTAATACCTAATCAATAACTATTCTAATCTAATCTTCCTCACAACAGGGAAGACTAGCACTATCACCTACTATTTTACCCCAATATTATGATGTCATTTGTTTTCTTTGAAAATGAAATACTGGGGCACTGGATTGAGAGCCAGGCCTACAGATCCCTGGTCCTGGGTTCAAATATGGTTTCAGCCATTTCATAGCTGTGTGACCCTGGGCAAGTGACTTAACTTCCATTACCTAGTCCTTACCACTCTTCTGCCATGGAACAAGTGCAGAGTAGTGTTTCTAAGATAGATGGTAAGGCTTAAAAAAAATAGTAAAGAAAGAAAATGAAGAGCCAACAAGAACAAGAAGATACTATATCAGTCTGTCTACTAAAAAAAGAGTTAAGGTAGAAAGAGACCCAGATGGGATAGTGGTTGATCCACTTAGGGATCCCCTTGAATACCCAGCTGTGTTCTCCTGGTATTCTAACCTCTGGTTAGTGAGAGTGAAGCGGAATCACTTTCTCTCACTGGGCTAGTTGCAGAATACCTTGGAGACAGTTGATATATAAAATCAGTATCTCTTTTATTATAAGAGGGGATACACACTAAGGATCAGAACAAGGGGTCCCTAACTCTAAGGGATCCAGCTATTTACCCAACAACTCTCTATGTCCCTTGCAAGAGGGAGTCTTTGGGTCTTCTGGCTAACTTACCAGCTCCCTATTTCTATCTAAGTGTTTCCCAAAAGCTGACTAAGATACCTATCTATGACCCATAGTAGTTGGTTTAGTTCAGAAGCTGTCTCCAAAACCCATTATGATTGTTCTCAAATGGCTAAGTCCACCCCAGAGGGTCTGACCCCTGAGGTAAAACCTCAATGCCAATCTGACGGGATTTTTTTAGATAAAACTCTTCTGGAAAGCACAGCAGGTATGATCAGATACTTTTCTAGATATTCCCAGTCAAACAGAGTACCTACAAAGATGATTTAGGGGTTTCTCCTTCTTCACAGTCAGGTTGAGGTAGCTAAGCTCCAACAAGCCACCTTTCCTCCACCTTTCCGGACAGGAAGAGCCCAAAGCTTCCTCCAAGAAGTCCCTGACTCTACCAGTTGTCACTTCCAAACTGTTCCTCCTCTGCCTTCTGCCTGCTAAAATCCTTTCCCTTGAGTTCCTAGTATGTGCCTTGAAGATAGCCTTCCACTTCTCTTAAATCTTATCCTATCTCTAGCCTTTTCCCATTACACTACTATGGTAAAGATAACTTACATTTATATAGCTTAACTTCGTGCTTTACAAAACATTCTATGTATGTTAGATAATTCTACCATAATTATTCATTGAGGTAGATGGTACAGATATTGCCATCCTTCTTTTTTCCCTTGAGAAGCTGAGATATATAAAGTTGAAGCTAAGAGATAAAGGGACTTACTCAGCATCGTCATCCGGCCATATAATCACAAAGCTGGGACTAGAATCTTACTTGGTCTTATCAATTCAACTACCTATTCTCTTTGTTCTAAAAAATTTAGGTCTTAGGACTCCTTTACACTCTTAAAAATTATTGAGGACCCACTCAAGAGTTTATGTGGATTACACATAGTAATATTTATCATATTAGAAATTAAAAGCAACTTGATAGTATTATCATGAGAGGGGAGATCCCTTCAAAAGGTATCCAGACCACACACTTTGAGAAACACTCCTCTTTACTCTGTGATCTGCTCCTAGGAAGTTTGCATTTGGGGCCCAAGAAAGAGTATTGGGTTTTATTGAACAAACCTATTGGTTCTTTTAAGATGACCAGTTTTACAAAGATTTAGAGGCCTTCCTTGTGATATGCAAAGATTCTTCCCCCTTTAAAAAAGAACCAAGCAAATATTAACAGAAATTCTCCTTATCTTCACTATGAGGAAAACAAGGTTTCTTAGCTTAAATTTCTTTTTAAGAGATGCAGAAATTTTCCACTTAGGAAAGGCAAATGAGATGCTGGATTTCCTGGAGACAAGTTTGATTGAGATGCTATCTGTGATGAACTTTTGTTTATTTGGTTTCAAAAGATAGCCTTGTAAGGAGAGAGAGAGAGAGAGAGAGAGAGAGAGAGAGAGAGAGAGAGAGAGAGAGAGAGAGAGAGAGAGAGAGAGAGAGAGAGAGAAAGTGGAATTGGGGGATAATCTCTGTTAATCAGAGCTATTAAATCTACTAGAGAACTCGAAGCTCTCTCTGTTCCCTCCCAGAAGAGCAATGTCTTGCAGGCAAGAAAGAGGAGAAATTATCTGAGGAATGTTATATCAACCAAGTCTGAACACACAGGCTAAAGGAAGCTGGCACAGGCTCACTCAGTCATGATTTCAAGGCAGGGTTGAATGGGAGGAGTTTGACAGAATTTCTCTTCAAGTTGCAGAGTACAGGTCCACACAATTAATTCTCCAGTCTTTTCTGCTTTCAGTGACAGATAAATCACTGGGCTCCATGGAAAGACTGCACAGAATAATAGGAAGAGTGAAGTCAGAAGCCCTAGTCTTGGTTTATACTGGGCTCTAGTCATTGATTAGTTGTGTGACCTAAAGACAAGTACAGTCTCTCTGAGACTCAGTTTCCTCCTCTAAAAAATGGATAAAATGCACACATTGTACTGTATTTGAGAGAGAAATCTTTTATATCTTAAAGCAGAGATGTCTTTCAGTTCACCTGAACCAGATTAAAATGTAATTGGGAAACATTAAACAAAATAAATAAAAATATACTAGGACATAGATAATGCTAACATGATGCTAAACCAATATATGACTTGCAGGAATCTCATACCATCCTGTCTCTTCCAACAGATCTCCCTCTCTAAAGTTATCGCCACTTTTTTCATTTATTTTTCATCTCTCCTTGTCTAATTCTATTCCCTACTGCCTTGTAATCATGCACATGCCCCCTTATCTTCAGAAAACTATCATATGATCATTTCATCCCTGTTAATTGTCATCCTATGTCTCTTCTCCCCATTGTTACAAAATTTGAAGAGGCAGGCTACAATAAGGACCTCTACTTTCCTCTCACTCTTTTCCTACCCTCCTACAATCCAGCTTCTGACCTTATCATTCCATGGAAATTGTTCTCTCTGAAGTAACCAATGATGTTTTCAGTGCCAAATCCAATGGCCTTTTTCAGTCCCCAATTTCCTTGACCACTGTAGCCTTTGGCACTATTGTTCATGCTTTAGTCTGTGATACTCTCTTCTCTCTGAGTTTTCAGCTCATTCTTTCCTGGGTTGTCCTCCTACCAATTTGACTGCTCTTTCTCAGGATCCTTTGCTGTATTCTCTTCCAGATCCTACCCTCTCATGGCAGATGTCTCATACTCTGACAGAGTTCTGTCCTGTTCCTCTTTTCTTCTTCTTCTATTTAATTGTCATCTCTATGCTAACAATTCTCAAATCTATCTGGCCTCAACCTCTCTGCTGAACTTCAGTCTTTTCTAGCTACTTTTCAGATATCTTAAAATGGATGTCCACTCACTATCTTTGACTCAATATTTCCAAAACTAAATTCATATTCTTTCCTGCTAAACCTTCCCTACTTCCTACTGTCCTTGTTAGTACAGAGGGCTCTCCTTATCCCTTAGGATTTCCAGGTAGGTGTCATCTTCAACTTTTCCCTCTCATCCTTTAGCAAATGGATTGCCTTTACTTATTGATTTTGCCTTTGCAACTTCTTTTCATTATGCCTCCATCTCTCTGACACTGTCACTGCTCTGGTGTAGACCCTCTTCACCTAATGCCTGGATTGTTGCAATAGCCTGCTGCTAGGTCTGCCTTCCCCAAGTCTTTTTCCTTTTCAATCCATCCCTCATTCAGCTGCCAAAGAGAATTCCCTGAAGCACAAGTGTGACCATGTCAGCACAGCTCCCAGTCCCTACCCTCCACTTAATAAACTCCATGGGCTCCTTATGGTCCCTGGGAACAAATAGAAAATTCTCTATTTGATATTCAAAGCTCTTCATAATGTAATCCCCTCCCACCCTTCCAATCTTCTCATATCTTCCTCCCTACCAAGTAGTCTTTGATCCAGAGACACTGGCCTCCTTGCTCTCTCATAAGTTAGCTCCCATATCTCAGTTCTAGACATTTTCTCTTGCTATCCCTCATGTTTGGACAGTTCTCCCTCATCTTTGCCTACTGTCTTTCCTGACTTTCTTTAAGTCTCAACTAAAATCCTATTTCTATAAGACGTCTTTCCCAATCCCTCTTAGTTTTAGTGCCTTCCTTCTCTTATTTATTTTCCATTTATTCTATATATAGCTTGTTTGTATAAATTTGTTTACTGTCTCCCCTATTAAATTCCAAGTTCCTTGATAATAGGGACTATCTTTTGCCCTCTTTTTGTATCTCCGGCACTTAGCAAAATGACTGGCATATGTTCAAAAGCTAGGGATTCTAACAGAGGCAATTGAGAGTTCAGTGCAACCCAGACATCAGGGGCCACTTCTTCAAAGACATGGAGACTTGTTGTTGTTCAGTCATGTTTGACTCTGTGACCCCATTTGGGGTTTTATTGGCAAAGATACTGGAGTGGTTTGTCATTTCTTCTCTAAATCATTTTACAGATGAGGAAACTGAGGCAAACAGGTTGAAGTTAATTTCCTAGTAAATAAGCACTCTAGAAGGTGCCCAATGTTATGGAAAAGTAATATGTTATGGAAAAGTAAGGGGATAGGATGATGTTGGTATAAATAGGGGAATATAGGAAGGTAAGGGATGAATGGGGAATATTGGAAGGGCTGCTCAAACAGACTAATCACAGAAGCTAGAGACAGAGGGTATTGGGAGGAAACAGGTTGGGTCCTTCAGGCAGGCAGGCTATCTCTATGATACAAGAAGAATAGAGTCAACCAGAAATGATATGGGTCTAGCTGAAGGGTTTTTGATGTTATTTTCTAAGGTCCCTTGAGGAAGGAGTCAAGAGGCTCCTCCCTGCTAGTGAAACTGAAATCTACAGGAAGTCTCTGCTGGCTACTTCCTGCCCAAGATGGATGCCTAGGTTTGCCCTCAAGAAATAAAAGGAAAGTTATTCCTCCCTCTTCAGCCTTTGCCCTAGTATTCAGTACAATGATTCACCAGAGGCTCTTTGTGTAAATATCAAAGGGGATTTATTGATGCCAGGGATAAGCTGAGGGAAAAAGGGTTTGAGGGTTTTGTAACTGCTGCTAGGGGAAGCTAATGCTGGGAGAAGGTTACAGAGGAGGGAGTCAGACTGAGGGAGGCTGGCTCCCTCAGTCAGGGATAGTTTCACTGCCCTGAGGTAGTGAGGATTTATCAAATCACTAGATTAGGGGAAAGCTTGATTTAGGTTGTCCTTCCTGCCTACAGAAGCTAAATCCCATGATTTCCACCCACCAGACCACCCTTCCTCCCAGGGCCCAATGGGGAAATCCAGGGAAATAGCAGGATGTAAATGGAGAGGTCAGGGAGAGGTCCAGAGAAATCAGACAAGGTCCAAAATGCCCCAAAGTACTCCAGGGATTTTTATAGACTAGCTCTAATAGTTTTTCCATGAGCCTAGCCCCATGGCTGGTTCAACATTCTAAACCTTTCCAACTGACAGAGCTGCTACAGTTGGTTTGCAAAAGCAAGAGCTTTTGCCGCAACCCTGCATTATTACACCAATGAGTATTTTATTGACTGATATCTTTATATAAAGTTTAGTGACCCTCATTTCTTTTTGAATTTGATGTCATAGTGTCCTAAAAATGTGAGTTTGAGGAAATTCTTTGTCCTTATTTGTAATTTTGTCAGGGTAGGGAACTCTCGGCATGGAAATTAATTTTACTCATCACCAATAAGGACTTCTTTTTAAGGTATAGTCTTAGAGAGTTGCCATAGGGCATTGAGTGGTTGAGTGATTTGTTCAGGGCCTCACAGCCAAGTTGTTTCAGAGATGGGACTTGAACAGAAGTCTTCCTGACTATTATGCCATACTTTTCTATGTGAATTAGTGTTATGATACCTAATGGAATGTTCAGGCTTTGACTAGACAAGGCCTGGAGAAGGGCAGGGTAAGGAAAAAGAAAAACAGCTTGCCTGGACTTTTAGCACTTCGGTACCTGAATATCTTCTCCCAAGACTGTGGAACTTGCTTATTTAGCTTTCTTATCCTGCTTTACTGAAAAGGCATAACTATGATGGTGGGAATTTCAGTCACTGGACAGCCTTGTCAGGAAGATATTTTGGAATAGGTAAGACTCTTCTTTCTTCTCCCTACCCCCAATCATACCGTATAGGTAGCTACTTTCTCTCACAGCTAATTAGCAGCAAAGTAGGACTACGCTGAGCAACTAGGTGGCCCATGTTATGTTTGTAATAATAGAAATATTAGGGAAGCTGATAGTTTGGCCTGGGCCAGATGTCTACAGGACAATCTCCTCCCATACTGACAGGCTTGAGGGAGTAGGGAGGGGGATAGGTACTCCTTGTGCTCAAACCCCTCCCCCCAAGCAGTTGGTTTCAGTTAATGATGGAGTCAGGGCTGAAGATCTTCAAGCAAGATCCAGCAGAGGCTAATCTTTAATAATGTTCCCTTTCTCTAATTTATATTCCCCCACAGGTTTGATTGAGGAATGAGTAGTGGCTAGTTATCTTAATGTTGAGGATGGAGATGGGTCTTGTCTTCTTAAGCTGGCAACTGACCGGATTCAAGCTTGATGGCAAAAGTGAGCAGTGAGTATCCTCAAATAATTCCCTGACACAGATATTGATGATTAAGCTTATAATGATAATGGAAGGAAAGGGGAAGGCAAGAGAGGGTAATTAGGATTGGATAGGTAATGGGAAGCCCTGATCTGTCAGGTTGAAGCTGCCCCTTCCCACCTCCCCCTAGGAGGGAGTGGCAGTCACTTGGTTACCTTGCTCTCTAGGCTAATAATAATTACTTCTAATCTCTATATTACTAAATAATTGTTATATTGATGCTGTTAAGGTCTAATCCTACTTGATAGGCTAACTCCTGAGTAGAAACCACAATGGCTTTTGCCACAATGACCCCTCAGGTGAACCCCCCAAGTCAGGAGCAGGAAGCAGAAAGATCTGCCCACCTCAACTCCCAGATAACAACTTTTTAACTACCTCTCAACTGCCCCTCACCCCAAAGTTCTCCAGGGGGTCCCCTGGAATTCTGGGTGCGGCTTGACCCTATTTTGCAGGAATTCCATGTGCCATCTTCTACATTGCACCCAGTGGCTAGAGCACTGGGCTGGAATCAAGAAGGTTCATTTTTGTGAGTTTGAATCTGGCCTTGGACACTTAATAATCATATGACCTAGGGAAAGTCACAACCCTGTTTGCCTCAGTTTCTCATCTATAAAATGAGTTGGAGAAGGAAATGGTAAACCATTCCAGTATCTTTGCCAAGAAAACTACAAATGGGATCTTGGAGAGTTGGACATGCCTGAAAAACAACTGAACAACAACAACAAAACAGAACTATAGAACTGCATTTTTTTCTGTTCTTTCCGCTGTCTGTAAAGCTACCCAGCATCTTCTTTAAAAGCTGATAAAATATCCACATTGGTTATTCAAAGAAGAGACCAACTGTGTCTCCTAATTATTTCAGATTGACATATGTGAAAATGCTTTGTAAACCATGAAGCCCTTCATGAATAGAAGTTTAGTGGTGGTGATATTCAGGAGCCAATGATCCTTACAGCAAACTACCCTGCCTCTCATTTCTGACCCTTCTCCCCTCTGCTGCTGGATATGCCTTAACAAATTAACACAAGACTGTCAGTCTTGAACCTGAAGGGTGGGCAGGCCAAGAAGAGTGTACAAAACTCAACCAGTGAATTTTCCCTCTTGCCTGAGTGAAGATTTGCAACAGAGGTTGTAGCTTTTGGCCTGTCTCTGTTGGTTTCCATTATCCTTGCAATTTCTTTTCCCCTTTAACACTGAAGGTTGAAAGTTGCCTAGTGGGCAAGATGAAAACCTCTTTCCTCCCTCCCAACCCGCTTCTTGTTCACCAGATTTAAATTGTTACCACTCCACCAGTAGCTATTTACAAAGCTGATCACTCACATCTGTATGTGAAAAGGGGGCTGGATGTGACTAGGGCTAATCTCAACTAATTTATAACATTTTTTAAAAAGAGAAAAAAGGAGAAGCCTTGAAGGCCCGTTGGGCAGTGAGGACTTTTCACCTGTCAGAAGACTAATTCTTCTAAGTGCTGGAGAGGTTTGTGGACCCTCTCCTTTCCAAGCAGTCTGGATTGCAGACCTCAAAGCCTCATGGTATGCTTATACATATTTATTGTCCATCCAAAATGTGAATTGAAAGGGAATGTCCATTTGGTCACCTAGTCACTGTAGTGGTGACCAGGGAAGCATTAGTTGGGTGTCTACTGACCCCTACTATTACTCTTCCATTATGCCATACTGTCTTCCCCATAAACACCATTCACTAATGGATAAAGGAATTAGGTTTGTGATTAGAAGACCAGGAGCTGAGCTCTATTTCTGTTTCCTTACTGGCTCTATGGGCAAACAGGTGACTCAGTGGATAAAGCACTGAACCTGGATTCAGGAAGACCTTCAGGTACATACTACCTTTGACCCTTAGGACTTGATTTGTGTGTTATTTCTTCCATTCCATCTAATTACCTTTCATCCTCTTTATAAACATATAGGTATCCCTACCATCTTTTTACCACTAGTGGAGAGACTAGGTCACACTTAGATGAGCTGGAGAAGGAAATGGCAAACCACTCCCTATCTTTGCCAAGAAAACTCCAGATGAGGTCATGAAGAGTGAGACATGACTGAAACGATTGAACGACAAAGCTAGCTCTACGGCTTAAAGTGAGTCCTTTTAAGCCTTCTGTTTAAGATTTTTATAGTTTCCTCATTGGTAAAATGGAGATAATAATATTGGTACTTTGAAGGTTTGTCACCATTGACAAAGACCTGCTCTCAGAGCCAGGATAGGCTTAAGTTCAAATACAGCTTCTGATGAAGCATACCAGCTCACTGACCCTGGGAAAATTATGTAACCTTTCAGTTCTCTAGGCAACAAGTTGGAGACAAGGTCTATATAGGTAAAGAGGGTTGCTTCCTCTGGTAGATCCCTACATAAATGAAATCACAGGGCCCAGTCCCTCTCCTACCTTCCAGAGCGGGGGTTAGCAAACTTTTTGGCTGTGAGAGCCATAAACGCCACATTTTTTAAAATGTAATTTCGTGAGAGCCGAACAGTGCTCACAGTGCGCGCTCCTGTAACGGTGCCTGAAAAAAAAATTGACTTTATGGCTCCTGCAGAAAGAGTCATATCTGGCCCTCAAAAGAACCAGATATGGCTCGAGAGCCATACGTTGCTGACCCCTGTTCCAGAGTAATCTTGAGGAAAATAGTTAGCAAATTTTATACTGCTATGGAAATATGAACTATCAGGATTGTTATTATTTATTCCAATAGTGAAGAATAATTGTTGCCTAGGCTTACTCATCTCACACTTCTGATACTTCTCTTTGTTTACTCTCTTTTTCCTCAACAAAAAATTCTGACCTTATAATTATTCTCATATCAGTCATATACACTGGATATACATTTAAATCAGTGTTACCTCTCTGGAGTATTTACATTTTAAGTATCTTGTTACTTATAGAAATAAAGGGTTTGTCTGGTGGCAAAGAATTTCAGGTTTCCTCAATTTGGGTAGAAGATGTGTTTTCTTTCCCTTGTATGTTATGTTCTTTCATTTATCTCCTTTTGATTCTGGTGCTGATTTTCTTCTATCCACTTCAAAAACCTTTTCTTTATAGTTTCCATTTCTGGGATATTTCTTCTATTCTATCTAGTTATCTTTAATCCGCTCTATAAACCCCAAGAAGTAAAACCATCCTTGCCATCTTTTTACCTCTAGCAGAGAGACTAGATCATATTTAGCATACATGTAAGTCCCTACATTACACAACTCAAGGAGAACATCAGATGTTATCCCTTTTAATTTTGGTGCTTTAGCTTTGTTGATTATAGTTTATTTGTAAGTCATTATTTGCATTTTGTCTCTCCCATTTGTAAACTCCTCAAAGGCAAGGACTGTCTTTTTAAATATTTTTCCTCAATTACATATAAACAAAAAATTTTAAAGTATATTAAACAAATTTCAAGTTGCAAATTCTTTCCTTTCCACTGTCCTCCTTGAGAAGGGAAGCAATTTGATATAGATTATACATGTGCAGTCATGCAAAATATTTCCATATTAGCCATGTTATAAAACAAAACAAAAATGCAGACCAAAAAATCTAAAGAATAATAAAGAATGTTTAAAAAAAGCATGCTTCAATTTGCATTCAGACTCCATTAGTTCTTTCTCTGGAGTTAAATAGTACTTGGATCATTATATTGCTGAGAATCACTAAGTCATTTACAGCTGATCATCATGCATTGTTGCTGTTACTATGTATAATGTTCTCCTGGTTCTGCTCATTTCACTTTGCTTCAATTCATGTAAATTTTCAGGGATTTTTTTCTTTGTATCCTCAGTGCTTTGTACAATGTTTGACACATAGTAGATATTTAATAAATATGTATTGACTGACCAATTGAGGGGAGGTAATTGGTGTTAATTGGGGAGGGATACTGGTCAAAAAAAAACAAAACAAACCAGCAGGTTTTGGCAACTGTCATTCTTTCATTCACAATTTTACTTATACACTTTCTACCTAGAACTATTATACTTAGCTACCTGCTCCAGTGAATTAGGAGGAGAGGTACAGCTCACTGGGATCTGTGTGGAGGGAATGAGGAAGACCTTGTTTTCCCTTTGTTGTGTAAACATGTAGCTAGCTACCCTGGAGGGGATGATCAAAGCTGGCCTTCAATTTGGGGGCAAGTCAATTAGTTTGTTTTCTCCTCCTCTTTCATTTAAGGGTAGAGTTGAAGTACAGCATAATGGAATGATGAGAGCATTGAACTAAGTCAAGAGACTTGGTTGGGTTCTGATTGTCTGTGATGTATAACCAATGGCAAATCACCTCTTTGAAATTCTTTATCTTAAAGCTGGGGCATATCCTGCTCTAAGTAGCTTCTAACAGCCTTGTAGTGGTGGAAGTGCTTTATAAAATGTAAATGTCTGTGTGAGGCAGAATGGCTGTTCTGAGTTGAGGACTGTGCCTTGGAGTAAGGAAACTCTTTATTCAAATCCTTTGAATAAGACCAACTTTGTAATCCTGGGCAAACTAAAGTTCTCTGTGTCCCTAGGCAAATTATTAAGACAAAAAGTTACCAAAAATCCATCAGGACTGCATAGCTGAAGGGAATTAGAGCATGGGGAATAAATTGAACAAAAATATGAAAGTATTATAATATTATTGTTAGGACAGGAAGTTTGCTATTTTCTTTAACCTTTCTTATGCATTTAGAGGAAGGCTCATCTTCCTGAGTTCAAATCTGACTTCAGATACTTACTAGCTGTATGACCCTGGGCAATAACTCTGTCTACATTGGTTTCCTCATCTGTAAAATGAGCTAAGGAAGGAAATGGCAAACCATTCCAGTATCTTTGCCAAGAAAATCCCAAAATGGAGTCAAGAAGAGTAGGACACTACTAAGCAACCACAACATGCACAAGCAGGAGAGAAAAGACTATCATTCATTCATTCATTGCAATTTCACTTAATCCTGCTTCTGCCTAGGACTATTATGCTTAGCTGCCTGCTTCAATGGAAGCAGAAGTACAGCCCACTGGGATAGATACGGATAGAATGAGGAAGACCTTGTTAAATAATTCTGATACCTTATTGGTTAAGGACTATACAATGCATATAAAATATCTGAAAAGATGGTATTTATCAATACTAAGTCCTTCCTGCCTTATTATAATAGATTAAATGAGATCATAGATATACATATATGTCAGATATATACATATATACATGTATGTGTGTGAATATATATGTATGTGTGTAAATATATACTTTGAAACATGAAAAATGCTAAATAAATGACTGGTCTATTTGCAGGACTCCATAAATATCACATGGTTTCTTTTCAAGGATCCAATGTTTTCTTTCTTTTTTTGACATTTTAAAATTAATTAATTTGTTTGTTGGTTACATTAAAATTCCCAGGTATCTTCCTCCTTCTTTTTTCTCCCTATACTAGAGGAAGCATCACTTGACAAAAACACACACATATATATATGTACATAAATTGTGTCTTTTGTGTTTCTGTTTATCAGTTCTTTCTCTGGAGGTGGACATTGACAAGTTCTTCAAACATTAGTTCTGTAGTTGTATACAATGTTCTCTTGGTTCTGTTCATTTCATTTTTCATAATTTTGTATAAGACTTTCCATTTAAAAAATAAGCTGTTTATCATACCTTATACTGCAATAGTATTCCACCAATATTATTCTTTTCCACGATCAGTCAAATAAACCTCAAGAATTCCAAATATACTAATCATGCTTGTGGAAAAAAAAATAATGATAAAGATTGGAGGTTAGATCTAGGGTCACTGAGTGACTACCTCAGGGCCCTGAGGGCCACTTGGCCTTTGGATAAGCCCTCAAACTGACCTTTCTACATGTTATTGATTCTCCCAATTATAATGTGAACTCTTTGAACATGGGAACTATCCTTTTCTTCTTTTCATAATTTCAGCACTCAGTTCAATGATATTCACATACTAAGTGATTAATAAATTCTAAACACCCTATTATTCCTAAAGACCACAAAAGCAGCATTTTGCCTGGAAAAAATGAAAGTCCTGCTAAAAGGGCTTTGAGTCTTTAATCTAACTATTTCAGACAGAAAGGAATTTTGGCTTTGGATCTCTTTGAATTTTGAAAAATAAAATAAAGTCCTAGCCTTTTAAACAAACTTAACCTTTGATTCATCTCAATAATTGGTTTTCTTTACGGAGTGACAATGGATACTTCTAATTATGGTTTCCCAAGGACGTATCCCTTCTATTTTCTTTCTTAGAAAGTATCTTCTCCCATATGGCATGTATACTTTTCTGAATGATTCCCACTTTACCATGAAAGAAGAGTTTTACCAATGACTTCATCCTCTCATTTTCTATCTTTTCATGGGAAACACACACACAAACATAGACCTAGACATACATAAACAAATATAAAGAAATAGAGAGAGAGGAGAAGTAGAAACAGAAACAGAGAGAGAGAAGAGAGAGGGAGAGAAAAAAGAGAGGGGGGGAGAGAGAGAGAGAGACAGAGACAGAGACAGAGAGAGACAGAGACAGAGAGACAGAGAGAGACAGAGACAGAGAGAGACAGAGAGACAGAGAGACACAGAGAGAGACAGAGAGAGACACAGAGAGAGACAGAGAGACAGACAGAGAGAGAGAGAGACAGAGACAGAGACAGAGAGACAGACAGAGACAGAGAGACAGACAGAGAGAGAGAATAAATTAGGAACAACCCATCTGTGCTAGTTAGCAATATTTTTGAACTTTTATTGTTGAAGTGAATGCCCATTTCCCCCCAAAGTGAGCATTCCAGCGTATTCCCAAGAATGGCATATAAATTTCATAACAAAGCTAAAACACAGGGGATAACAGTTGGTACTTACTACTATAAACTCTAGCCAGGCACGCTGACTGTTTGCTGTCACCAGGTCTATGTCCAGCAATTCCTCCGGACACAGTCATAAAACCAGACATCACAAACCCTCATCCCTGAGGAAGCAGACAAGGAGGCAGGTGGGGATTGACAAATTGGTGTGGGCTAGCACTGAATGAACATTGACAGAGTTCAGAGGTGTCTTAAGTCTTCTTCCTTTCCGCTGAATGTTTAAACTTTGATTCCTAGTTTACTTTAAAAACAATGGATCCAAGGCCTACTAGAATCCAGGCTGAAAGTGCTGAAGAGTCAAAAGAAAAGTACACAGCTGGGGTTTTTCCAAGTAAAGTCCTTGATGTCAAAACTAGATGGGGTGTTGCCTACCCCCTCCCCCTTTGGTGAGGTTTCCTGTAGTCAAGGGTTGGACATTGCTGACTGTGTTCTGGACCCTAGCTGTGCTGGGAGGTTATGCTGGCTTCTTCTTCCCAAGATGTTTACAAAGAATACATTTGAAGCATGGGACATACAGGCAGGCTCTGAGAACCTCCAGGAAAACCTATCCCTTTTTCTTCCTGGGCATTGTGCTTTTCCAGTATCCTGTTGTTTTTTTATGTCTAAATAATTTTTTTTAATTTTTTGATCATGGGGCTCACTCTAGTTTTGACTGTTAGACAAGATGCTGGACAAGAAATTGTATGCTTAGTCTCTTAGGACCTAAGTCAGTACCACCTAATCACATCACCAGGGTTTTGCAAATCTGGCTAAAGAAGAAAGTCGCTGCTTAGCTGGAATTTCTTGACAATGAACTCAAACTGTCCCTCACATGGTGCACTCACTTAATGTGGAGGGAGTTTGGCTACTTTCTTTCTCCTGATGGAGAATGGAATAATGCATTAGCCACACATGAGAACCAACTGGAGGGCTTTCTTTTCTGACGGCCCTTACCTGCACACATTTATACCCCTTCAACAAGGGGAAGAAGAAAAAGACGTGGCCCAGAATGTCCACAATGTGGACTATAGACACACCCTGGGTGCTCCTCTCTTGTTTGGGCCCAAGTTCATTGTGTGGGTAGGATTAGGGATATTTAGAATTAAGAAAGGAAAAATTTTGACTTAGTATCCCTAGCATCCAGGACAGTTCTTGGAATGGTTTTCTTGTTGTTTGATGATTTTTCAGTCCTATCCAACTCTTTCATGATTTTGCAAACATACTAGAATGGTTTGCCATTTCCTCATCCAGGTCACTTTATAGATGAGAAAACTGAGGCAAACCAAGTTAAGTGACTTTACCCGGGGTCACACAGCTAGTAAATGTCTGAGGCCATATATGAACTCAAGAAGATGAATCTTCCTGATCCCAGGCCCAGCATTCTATCCACTGTGCCACCTAGCTGTCCATCTGGCATGTAGTCATTACTTAATAAATAAGAAATAAAAATAAAAAATTAACTAATTAATAAAAAATACTAAATAAATTACTTAATAAATAGGTAAATAATTACTTTAAAGTATTAATTAAATAATAAATAATGTGGTAATTACTAAATTAAAAATAATAAATTGCCAAGTTGAATCTTCTCATTTTACAGATAAGGAAACTATGGTCCAAGGATGTGTGAAGCACAAGGGAATGACTAACACTGAAAGCAAGTGGCAAGGCAACTAGATGGTGCAGTGAATGAATGAATGCTGAGTCTGAACTCAAGAAGACTCATTTCCCTGAGTTCAAATCTGGTCACAGATATTAACTAGTCTTATGGTCCTGGGCAAGTCACTTAACCCTGTTTGTCTCCGTTCCTTCATCTATACAGTGAACTGGAGAAGGGAATGGCAAACCACTTTAATATCTTTGCCAAGAAAATCCCAAATGGGGTCATGAAGCGTCAGACATGACTGAAAAACAATTGAACAAGAACAATAATAAGTAGTAGAACTAGGTAGTTAAAGAGTCTCACTTCATGAAAATTAGGCCTGCTTATCTATGGTGGTTATACATCTTACTCTTAATCTCAGAGGAGTTTATGTGTAGAGAGTGGTGTTCATAGGCATAGAATTGGAAGGGACTTCAGAGGCAATCTTGTCCAATTCCCCTCATTTATCAGAGGAAGAAGTTAAATGACTTACCCAAGATCATGAAGGCCGTAAATAGCAGAAACAGGATTGAACTGTGGTCCTTTGATTTAAGAAATGAAGTAAAAATCTTTCCTCGATGGATGGGAGATGATAACCACTCACCTAGGGAACTATCTAGGCCAGTAAAGCACAAAACCCTAAGGATATAGAAGACCAAGTTTATTTGATAGTTGGAGTAAGGGAAACTGGTAGGCAGGATCCTAACACTATTAAAATCTAGGCTCCACCCAACTTCTACGAGCCTAGCAAGAGGGTGGCCTTCTTGTCTTCTCTGGGCTCTGCCTACAGCTCCCTGCTCTTATCTAAGATTCCCAAAGCTATCCGACTATCCTACTATACTAATTAGTATGGATTATCTAAAAAAAAAAGTTAAAGAGGGAGGACTCACAGATGTATTGAATCCTTACCTAAAGCCTGGGATTGTTCCTAGGAATACCCAGAGTCCCAGTTAACCAAACCCTGAGTTTTACCTTAGCCAAATGGATTTCTGACAAATGGATCTCAGGCAGATGGTCTCTGTGCTTCAGGGAAAAAGCAGGTCTCCTCTAATGGCAAATTCTCCAATCCCAGGAATCACTAATCTTTCCTCAAAATTAGGATTTCCCAGGAATACCAGAGAAAAAGCTCATCTTTACCAGCTCAGTAAAAAGCTAGATTTAGAGTGTCAGTTAATTTCCCATAAAAAACTCCCAAGATCCTTTTCTCCTTGTCAGAATCTTCTCCCAGGGTTTGAATCCAAATTCTCCTCTTTTCCTCTTAAAGATAATCCACACTTTTCCCTCTATCCCTTATCACTCATCCTCATAGAACCATTGCTCTTTCTACTAGAACAAAGGACTGAACAGGTACTAAATGGATGTTCTCAGTCTTACTGTTCACAAAATGTTCCCTAGTGGTTGAGGAACTTCTGTCTTATCCTATCTCTAGGGCCAATCCTATTATACATGGTCTGTGCTAGGTAGTTTCATGGTCAAGTTTTCCTGGTACACTGACCCACCTTAGCCTCCCAAATATTGTTCATGCTTTGTTTAGAGGAGCACCAATAACATCATTTGGTGATGTCTAGACTTAAGCATGAATTGGTTTTAAGAGAGGCAAAGCTGCACAAAGTCATCAGCCTCACTCCCTCTTCCAGAGACATTGATGTCTAGTGGAAGGACAAAAGTCCAGATGACTAGCTATGGCTCAGGATGCAATGGATGATATTGGCATCTTCAATGTCTGACCAAGCTCTAGGTGCTCCACTGTGCCTACTTCAGCTGAACAAATTCTTCTCAATTGCCCATCCCTCTAGGGGAAATCTTTATGCACATGTGGTAGTCATCCTCCTAAGTCATTGAGGTTTAAGACCTGTTGATTACCCTCAACCTAGTTTAGTTGGCCTGCTGAGACAGTTTATTGAGGTATAGTCACTGCACATTCTATAATTTTTTGGAGCCAAAGGTAGCAATTGGGTGAAAGGTGGACCCCAAAGGTGGATGAGCAGCACTCACACCAGAGGAGCTGGTCCTCTCTGAACATCACATATACCTGCCCAGTATTGATAGATAAATGGGTATGTGATAGTACCATGTTGTCTCAGGGGAAAGTTGGGCCAGGAACAAAGACTCTGCTTTGTGTGTGTGTGTGTGTGTGTGTGATGGGAATGTTTATATATGTGATAAAATGAAAAATGTTTATGCAAATTCATGGGATTTTATAGCTAGAACATTCCTTAGAGCACATCTAATCCAACATCCTGATTTTATAGGTGAAGAAATTAAGAACCCAAGAAACAAAGTGATTTGCTTAAGCTCACATAGATACTAAGTGGGATAGTCAGGGTTTAAACTTAGTATTTTTGATACAATATTTAGTATTCACATCGCTGTTATCTTCCAAGAATCCACCAGGAAATGGCTCCCAATCCAGCCTTCCCTTCTGTCTATTCTCTACTAGTAGGTATTGTAAGAAATAAAATGAATATAAAAGGATAGCTTTAAAAATATTATGATTTTTATAGATTTATTAGTAGCCACTAGGAAATGAAGCCACGTGCCATGCTAGCTTAGGCTGTTTAAAAGACCCACCATTACCTGCCATCACCATGTTGCTGGATCAGGAGCAAAAGAGGAAGTACAAGTCCGGCCACTCAATTTTATCCTCCTGTCTACATCATTATGCAGCTTTCTACGTCATCACATAAGACAGGGCTAATGGGAAATGTAGTTCAATGACCCCCAAATTTCCAATAACACAGTATGCTATGATGAATTGTTTCTTTTTCAGGGAAAGTTTTTCAATTATCCATCTCTCCACTGGTAGTTCTTCCTATCTGGTCTGAACAAGTCTCAGGGTTATAAGGCACACTGGGCACTTCTCCCACTAATTATAGAAGGAAGTTCATTCCTGATAAATATTTTATAGGGCAGTAACTCCTATAATCCCAGGCCTGGACAGGGAACATAACCTCACACACTGGGAAGAGAAAAGATGGACACGAAATCATTGAAATCCAGTCAATAGAAGGGGGGGATAGCTACTGCCAAGGCAATTGAAACTCAATTGGGCATTGGGGCATAAGACTGATGCTTGAGGAACAAGTGCTGCATGGGGTTGAGGTATGAAAAGGGACATTGATTATTGAGGAAGAAAAAAATAGCAGCAAGGCAAACCTCCTGTCAGTTATGAGCCTGTGGAATTTAATCTTCCCTAAGGGTCAGAACTGTTTTGGATGGTCGGTATATATAGACCCATCAGACTCTTGTCATCTAGCCACAATCAAGGTGGAAAAATCTTTGTCTCAAAGGACTTGGGGAGTGGATAATCATTCCCTCTTTAGTGTCCCATTTTCCGAGACTGACCACTTTTTTCTGTGCAATTATATTTTTCTGCTTGCCAAAGGTTGAACTGATTATTATGTTTTTCAACTTGGCAATGAGTTGTAATGAAAATTTGACCTTTTGAATATGATGTCAACCTTCTGAAGGTTATTTGAGATATACCACTCTGGGTAGAGCTTGGAAATCCCTGTTTTTATTCCATTGTGTCAAATTCTTGGCTCTCTTCAATTTCAGAAAGAATGCTAATGCCACAACAGCTACATGGAATGCACTGGGATAGCCAGTGTATTCTTCATTGCTATCAACAGTTACATGGACTTAGTTTCAGTCTCTTTGTTGTCATTTATTAATTCATCATCATTTGGACTCCAACTGTTTCTCAAAACAAATTGCTGAGTTGATAATGAATTTGATAAAGCATAACAAATCCAAACAAAAGATGAAGTGATTTAATATTTCCCAGACCCAGAAAGGCAGTTATAATAACCAAGTAATCAGATAATCAGGAATTCCGGAACTAAAATCCTACTAACCATAATGACAAACGTTCAGTCTATAGTACTTTGATTTCCAGAATTTTTAGATATACCACTTGACAAAATGTTTATTGGAAAATTTGATCAAGAATATTTCTGTAGTTCAGTGAATGGTCATGTCAGGTTTTATTTAAATCTCTGTATGGAAAAAAAAAGAGAATGAAAATAAAAACAAAACATTCCAAAAAAGGTTCTTTCACAGCTTAGTGTTTCATTTTGATTTGAATTATACTCTCTGGATTGGCAGTAAAGAATATTTTCAAATGTGCAGGACAAGGACTGAAAAGAGTAACAAGAGATTTGAATATCAAAATCACAATAGTTTAATAACTCTGAAGTGAATCAAATCATTAATTCAATTGACTTCAGTCTCCTATTTTGTTCATTTCTTCAAACATAAATGCTTGTTTTAAAATCTATTTCTGAGTCAGGAAATGGTATAGGATAAGCACAAATCTGCTGTCATTATAAGCCTGAAAGAGTTTGGAGTTCAGTTCCTCTTATCTTTCATGGTTAATGTAGCATTTATTTTATTTATTTATTTATTTATTTTATTATCCCTTATCACTCATCCTCATAGAACCATTGCTCTTTCTACTAATAACGTTTTGTTTTTTCCCAATTACATGTACAATTTTTTAACATTCATTTTTAAAATTTTGAGCTCAAAATTCTCTCCCTTTCTGTTGACCTCCCTTCCCTCCCCACTTCCTGAGAAAAAGAGCAATCTGATTTAGATTTTACATATGCAATCATGAAAACATTTTCCCATATTAGTCGTTTTGTGAAAGAGATCTTGAACCAAAAAAAGAAGAAAGACATGAAATGTAGAATGTTTGGGGTCTGCATTCAGACTCTATCAATTCTTTCTCTAGAGGTGGATTGTATTTTTTCATCATAAATCATTAGGATTGTCTAAAATCACTATATTGCTGAGAATAGGTAGGGCATTCACATTTCGGCTCATCAGATGATATTGCTGTTACTGTGTACATTGTTATTCTGGTTCTGTTCACTCCATTTTTCATCAGTTCCTATATGTCTTTCCAAGATAGTCTTCTCTTTCTTAAAGTAAGAAATGAGTAAGGTAATTGGAAGAAAGGTAGAATCTTTGAGGAAAGTTATACTCATGAATTTGTCAGTCAACCAATAAATAGGCAAAGTTGCCACATCAGATATATTTGAAGTGTTGATTTTATTTTGCTAAATTTTCCTCCTCTTTCTTTTTAAATCTTCCTTTCTTTCTTCTTTATAAAAGACAGATGGGAAAGGTAAATGGGATATATTAAAAAATAAGGGTGATATAAAATAGGAGATATCAATAAAAATAAAGTTTCAAAAAGAAAGTCACACTGATAACTATGTACAGGATGGATGGGTTAAGGGGGTAGGGACTCGGGACAGGCAAAAAAAAGGTGGTAGTCTAGGAGGGAGGCTATAAGGACCTGAACTACAGTATTCAGTCTATGTGAATAGAGAGAAGGGGAAAATACTGTGTGATGCTGAGAAGCCCTTGACATTGATAAGATATGAGGGAGAGGGAAAATCAGGAGCCAAGTTTGAGTGACTGAATATTAGTGCCTTCAACAGGAAAAAGAAAATTTAGGAGGTACTTAAAGGTCTCACAGGCATCTCAAACTTATCATGGCCATAATAAAATTCATTATGTTTCCTCCTAATCTAGGGATTTCTAATTTTTCTATGAGTCATTGTCCTCTTTTCCAGTCCCAGGTTTTCTGGAGTTCTCAGGTTGTACAAGATGAGCCGGTAGATTGAGTACCTGACCTGAAGTCAGGAAATCTTCCTGAGTTCAATTCTGGCCTAAGACACTTGCTAGTGTTGTGACCCAGGCAAGTCATTTCCTTCTGTTTACCTCAGTTTCTTCATCTGTAAGATGAACCAGAGAAGAAAATGGCAAGCCACTTCAGTATCTCTGTCAAGAAAACCCAGCATGGGAGTACAAACGCAGAAGAAAAACATATGACATATCATGTGGTTCTATGGGTATATGATTGAGGATTTTGGTTTTAAAAGATCACTCTATTACAAATATGAATAATATGAAAATAGGTTTTGAGCAATAATACATGTATAACCCAGGGGAATTGCTTGTCAGCTCTAGGAGGGGGGTCAGAGAGGGAAGGGACAGAACATGAATCATGTAACCATAGGAAGATATTTTAAGCCAATCAATAAATTAATTTTAAAAAAGAAAAAAGAAAACAAACAAAAAAGAAAACCCACATGGGGTCATGAAGGCTCAGACATGACTGAACAACAGTAGCCTCTACCATTCATCTACTCCTGTAGCTATGTGGGACAGTTAAGTGCTGGAGTTGGAGTCAGACAGTTCTAAATTCAAATCCTGCCTCTGACATTGACTAACTGTATGTTACTGGGCAAGTCACTTAACCTTCTCATCTGTAAAGAGAGGAAAATAATAGCACCAACCTCCCAAGTTGTTAGGATCAAACGAGATAGCATGCAAATCATCTTATAACATAAAGTGCTAATTATTATTAAGACAAGAACCCGTTTGATTGTGTATTAGAGTGTATAATTAGAAAATCTTGAACCTTTGGACTCCATCTCCCAGATTTTAAGTTAGTATTAATAACTTTATAAATATAATGCTTGGAGGTACTGGATATTAATTTTAATTCTCACAAGAGTTTTCACATATTGCTGTACTTTTGCTTGTACACATATCAGTGTACTTTTTATTTTTTGAAGAACAATTAATAAATAAAAAAACAATAAAGAATAGACAGAGGAATGGATTTTTAATGGTGGGATTTCAGCTATCTGTCCTGTCCACAGGGGAGCTAATTTTAGGTTGGGGAGTCTTGCGAGTGTCTCTGAGGTATAAGGAATGGTTGGTTATACTTCCAAGTAGGACCTGCCCTATTCAGCATCAATGCCTGTTGCTTTAGTTAGGGCGAGGGAAAGTTTATATTATCAGAAAAATGGCTCTACACTTGGAAAAAATGATTTAAAATTTTTTAATTAAATTTTTTAAATGATTAAAAAATTATAAAAAAAATTGGGAGATAGTAATTTCCCTAACTATAAAGAGCCTATGCTATAAAAATTACGGTTTTTATAACTATAAAAAACTATAATTTTTTTAAAGCATGTCACTGGCTTTAGGTTCCTGAGTCGAAAGGCTCTATCTATGTACATTGCAAGGATTATCGTTACTCCTTTGACAGGTGGACGGCAGAGAACTCCTTTTTCCAAGTCTGAGGAAGAGAAACCTGTATAGTCAATTAGGGACAAAGTGCCCTGCACTGGGCCTCACTCTTCACTTGCCCAGCCTGGGCTTATCCTGCTCTTTTCTCTGCCTGCCATGTAATGCCTGCAGAAAAAAGTGTGTGTGGCGGGTGGGTGGGGGGGAAGGTGGAAAGGAATTGAGAGAAGGGGAGGAGAGTGACCCCACAAATCCTCCCAACTCAATGCCAAGCTGTGTCGGAGTTGCCAGGGAGTTTTTTCAGCATTTGAGGAAATGAAGGAGCTCATGGGAGAAGCTTATCCCCCATTTCTAGTGGGACAAAGGAGCTGTGTGGCCAAGGATTACTCCAGCCAGCCACAAAAGCATCTCCTCCTTTCAATGGGGAAATCAAGCCGGTGTATCCAGTGACCCCCACCGCTTGGGGGTGGGGACAGTCTAATAACAGAGCCCAGTAACACTTTTTTTTCCTCTTCTCATGAAAGTAAAGCCCTCTCGGTATGGAAATATCACTGTTTAGGGACTGACATTTCACCCGACTTTGCACTATTCAGGCTACACAATAACATTCCAGCAGGATAATTCTCAGGGTGAAAAATCTCATTAGGGCATTTCTAGAAGTGCTTATAACAGATGTGCCAGCCAGATATCTAATAGAAGAACTTCCATTGAAGTTGGGGGTGGGGGGGGATGAAAGGGAGGAGAGGCTCCTGGGTTCAGCCTCAAGGAGTCACCAGAGTGAGAGTGTCCTTCAGTGGGTGCTTAAAAATAGTCCATATTTAAAGAGCGCTGGAAAATTCAGAGGTAGGCTTTTATTCAGGAAAGAGCTTTCCTAGCAACAAACTTGTGAGGTAGATGGTGCAAAGGTTATTAGACCTATTTTAGAAATACCCTAGATTTAGAATATTAGAAAATTATGCAGTTTGGGTTTAGCTCAAAGACATCCACATGGGGAGTCAGAGTCACTAGGTTAAAAATCTCATCACTGCCACTACCTATATGACCTTGGCCAAGTCCCTTAACCAATCTGGACCTCAGTTTTCTCATCTATAAAATAAGGAGGTTAGGCTGGATGGCCTCTTAGGACATTTCCAGCTCTAGATCTCTGATCCTAGGATCCACTAGCAAAGTTGGAAGAGTTTTTAGAGATCAACCAGTTCAAACTTAATTGATGAAGGAACCGAAGTTTGTAGAGTTTAAATGTTTTGCCCAACTTTTACATAGCTAGGAAATGCCAAAGCCAAGACTCAAACCCAAGTGTTCTGGGTATTAGCTTTCATTTTGTGTATCCTCTTCTGAGTCTCATAAAGTCCTGCAAGGTAGGTATTACAGATGAAGAATCTGAGACTCACAGTAGGAGTTGTTTTATTCATTATTTTTTCCCATCACTGTTTGTAGAAGATGCATAATAGATGTTTGTTGATTGAAAGAAGAAGCCCTGCAATGTGCCAGGCACTGTGCAAAGCACTCTATAAATATTTCACTTATTTCTCACAAAATGCCAGTGAAGAAGATATTATAATTATATGGATATAATTATAATATATAAATATATAGAATTGTGATATATAAATATATAATTATAATATAATATAATTCCCACATAAAGAAAGTGAGACTCAGAGGAAGGTAAGTGACTTGCCTAAAGTCACAAAGACAATACATGTCAAAGCTCGATTTTATTGCAGATTTTCTTTCGTCTCCAAGTCCAAGTCCAGTTGTTTTT
This sequence comes from Gracilinanus agilis, assembly GCF_016433145.1. Taxonomy (NCBI): domain Eukaryota; kingdom Metazoa; phylum Chordata; class Mammalia; order Didelphimorphia; family Didelphidae; genus Gracilinanus; species Gracilinanus agilis. Next base: position 556,905,258 of record NC_058130.1, on the reverse strand, counting down.
CCATTATACCTTTCTGTCTCCTTAAAGAGGATGAATGAGTCTTGGTACGGGACCTGGCACTAGATAGAAGAACTCATGAAGAACCTTCAATGGAAACCAGAGACGATAGCTACTTAGGGTGACATCGGAGAATTGCAAAGTCGAGCAGCCAATGCCATAATGAACACAGAATGAAACAAAAAGGCTCAGGAGAATCAGATNAGAGAGAGAGAGAGAGAGAGAGAGAGAGAGAGGGAGAGAGAGAGAGAGAGAGAGAGAGTTCCTGTCTTCAAATAGTTTAAAATTTAATGGGGGAATACAAGACAAAAGTGGAGGGGGATGTGGTTCTGGGAACAGGTTGGAAAAGTCCAAACAAGTGTGGCCAGCTGGGAAATGAAGAGATGACCAACCTCCTTTCTTAAATGATGTTTTTGAGAGGACCTCTCTCCTCCAATCAGAGTGGTTTCGGGGTCAGAGGGTTCTGTTGAGATGTGAGCACCAAGGTTGATGTGATCTGGCAAGATGGTGAGATTCCTGAGGGCATGATGGAGATGTCCAAAGGAGTGCAGTATTTCTTCATCCCCCCTCCTTTTAGTAACAGCTTTCCTCCTCACAATTTACATTGCATTTCAAAAATATTTCCATAATGCTATGTATTATATTTATCTGTGTTGTCATCTTATCTCACTGATAGACTGTAAATTTTATAAGGATAGAGACTAAGATTAATTTATCTTATCTAGCTTATGACACTGTGCTCTTCACAGTAGAGATTTAATAAATATTTTATGCATTAATTTATAGTTCAAAGTATGAATCAACTATTGACATTGATATAGGAGTTATTTGTGGAGGAGTAGGAAGAGGAATAGGAGAAGGAAGAAGAGGAGTCATGGGAATGAATGAGATAGTAGGGAGAAAGTGAATGGATTGAGACAAGAAAAGAGAATAAAGAAAAAAATTTGGGAAATGCCTTCTTAATACGTCAGGAATAAAATCTGGCGATAGACAAAGGTAGATCTATCAGAGGCATGGAAGATTAAGAAGAGGTGTCTCTATATCCAAATGAGGAAAATGGCAGAAAGGCTTGGTGGAGGTCAGGAGCAGAGGTGTAATGACCAGGATAGAAGGACTAAACATTTGCTCTATGTGTGACTTTTGCCCATGACTCAATCTGTTAGTAAAATCATATTAACTAGACAAGGTTCCATGAATCTCTATTTTCATCTACCTACATTTGCATCACACTTTTTCATTTCAAAGCTGTTCTTAGGTGTTGTCTAGAATGCATAAAATAAACTAAGCTTTAACTGGTTAGGGATAACAGACAAAAAGGCCATCTTCCCAACATCCACAAAAAAGACATTTGTTGGCTCTCAGCCTTCTTTGGGGATAAGGCTGACTTTTGCTGGTGATTAAGAGCAATTAACAGGCCCAGAAAGAGAGAACATGTCTGAGGGAATAAAATGTCCCCTTTATTCTGATCTCAAAGGAAAATAAGAATGCCTTGCCAGGGTCAAGTCAAAGGGTTTGCCTGGGTAAAGAAATACCAAGGGCTAGGCTGAAAAAGAGATCAGACTAGGCCCATTGCAAGCTATGGAAAAGTAAACAAGCATGAAGAGGATCAGGTAGCCAATGAAGGGACAAGTTGAAGTTGTCTCATGCAAAGTCTTTGGCCAAGATTGTTTTGTTTTTAATGGAAATGTCAAGCTAACTACACCCTCTTCTGGTTCCTTATTATCAGCAGTAGGTCTAGACAATTTTCACTGGAGCGTAATGGCTCCATCCCTCAAGTGAGCCCAGATGTATACATTCTGAGCCTCCCAGAGAAAGACACTGCCATCCTAGTGGAAGTGTGAAAGGTCCTAACATGTGACACTGCATCACCATCCTTTGCCAGATGCCATCTTTTACTGGAAGCCTTCCCCACCCTGTCTTGGTTCCCAATCTTTCTCTGTGTTAATTATTTCTTGTTAATGCTGTTGGTAGTTTGCTTTGTATGTAAATACAAATGTGTATATGTTGGCCATCCTTTAGATTGTAAACTCCTTGAAGGGACTGCCTTTTGCAGTTAGCACAGTGCCTCTCACTTAACAAGAGCTTAAAAAAATATTGATTGATTGGTTGATTTTGGAATCAGCAGTCTCTGACTCTTGGGCCTTGGACACCTTGGCCATAGAGGTTCAACAACCAATAGATTCTAACTAAAAATTAATGGCCCAAATTTTCATGAAATATGAAGAATTGGTCTTCTTCCTCTTCCCCCACTCTACTTTCTATTTCAACCAAGTGCTTCTATTTGTCTTTACCAGAAGGCCCCAGAATGGGGAATGGCTCCTTCTCTAACATGAAGCAGAAACAGAAAACCCCTCGAGGCTGAGTCCAGATGTTAACTCAGGATCAGCCTCTTTTTGTTGTTTCTTTTGTTCTAAACCTGTTGGCTCTAGAATTCCTTCTTTGTCCATTGATCTCATATTGTCCAGTCTCCTGTACTAGGTATCTGCCCATGGCTTTCTAGATCATCTCCTTGGATTCTGGACCCCCTGTCTTTGCTGATCTTTGATACTAATTTGAGTTTCTTAATCTCTCCTGGCTACTGAGTCAGACACTGAACCTAGTGCTTGCCCAAATGCTTGGTACTCATGTAATTTGTGACTTCCACTTGTTTGCCTGGCTTTGCTCTCTGATTATTTGGTACTTGGATGTGCCCTCAGCCCAGATTATTCACTTAGTGCTTTATCAGGCTTTGGGGACTTTCCTGAGGTCTATCTTGGTCTTTTTTTGAGCTCTCTTTTAAGTGTCTCATGATCTGTGACTGCTGGGTTCCATGTTCTAGAGAACAGGAAAGAGGTGAAAATGGTATCCTAAAAAAAGTGATTGCTTCTGCCCTTGTGACACCATGATCATTCTCCCAAACCCTTTCATATGTGCCATATCTCAAGCCCTGCAGAAAGCTTGCAGTTTACCCATTGCTGCAGAAGACCCTCCCCACAAACACTCAACATAAGAAGAATAAAAATGAGTAAAAAAAAAGTTTCTCTTCTTTATGATGAAGGTATTTGGTCTCATTCTCTTTTTTGCCCTTTCCAGGTCAATATAGGCTATATGGCAGCTTAAGAGTTAGTTTAGGAAATAATGACCCTATCCCCTAAAAACAAAGAAACAAACAACCCCCTCCAACAGCCTCAGAATAAATGGAAAGGCAATTTGGGACTGCAGAGAATAGAGAACTGGACCTAGGTTCAAATCCAGCTTCAGACACCAGCTGTGTAAGTCATTTAATGGACAATTCATTTAATCTCTGTCTACTTCAGTTTTCTCATCTGTAAAATAGGGAAAATAATAGCACATACTTCCCAGGATTGTTGTGGGGATGAGATAATATTTGTAAAGTGCTTGGAAAAACTTTTAAGAACCATATAAATACTATTTGTCATCATCATCATCATCATTAGAGGTTGGTTCCCTTGTTAAAGATACTGGCAATAGTTGCTGCCTTCCTTCCCCACCCTCCCTCCCACAATCAGCTGTCCTTCCTTCTTAATTAAATCTCCTCTTTGTCTGATGATAAGAGCGCTCTATTAGCTCCTCACCTTGCATCGGAATCCTTTGGTCTCTGTGGAGGGCGAACCATCTTTTAAAGGAATATCAAAACACTGCAAAATTACCCTGTCGTGTGTTGGTCCTTTAAAGCTAAGCCCCGTCCTCAAGAGGAACATTTCCAGTCCAAAGGACACGATGTACCATGCTCCAGAGTTCAGTGAAAGGTAATGCACACAGATACACATGACCTGCTACAGTTTATGTCTTTGTAAAGTTTGCCTCTGAATCTCAGGGGACTAAACACTAATATTAATCATCCTGAGATTGCTTGAGAAATCCTTTTCATTTTAAGTTGAAGCATAATTGTACAAAAATGAAGGGAAAAAAGTAAATTTACTTTGGCTTCAGGCTCTTGGACTGACTTCATTGATGGATTACACTGTATAACTGTGGTGATGCAATGAATGGGGCAGCATGTGTTTGTAAAGGTAGTTTAATGTCTCACCTTTCCAGTCACACTTTTACCTGATTTAGGTCCTTTTTACCTCTTCTTTGGATGATTGCAATAGCTTTTAAATTGGTCTCCTTACCTCCAGTATTTCCTCATTTTAATTCTCTCATACAATATTGCCAGATTTATTCAACTAGTCCATAGCTATGACCATGTTATTCCCCAGCAAAACAAAACAAAACAAAACAAAACAAACCACACACATTCAGTGATCCCTTATTGCCTATCAAACAGAGTTCAGACTTCTTAGCCTGAAAGTCAAGGGACTCCCCAATCTATTGTCAACCCACTTTTCCATCGTATTATTCATTAATCTCCTTTGTGTATCCCATGGTCCAGCCAAAGTGAACCAGCACTCTTCTCCAAACAGGTCCTGCTTCTGTACCTTTGTTTAGGTAACAGTGGTCTTCCCTTTTTTTTAAATTTCTTTAAAAAAATTTTGTTTGTAATTTTAAAATTACCCAGTTAACTATTTCTCCCCCTCCCTTTCTCCCATTAGAGAAGGAATCATTAGACCAAAAGATATATGTTTATATAAAAGTATGTCCTGCTTATTTCTATTGACCAGTTCTTTCTCTGGAGGTGGGCAAATACAGGTCATTCTTCAAACAATATTTCTGTTGCTGTATATCCTATTCCCTTTGTTTCGCTAGTTTCACTCTTCATAATATTATGTGGGTCTTTGCATGTTTTTCGAAAATTAACCTGTTGATCATTAAAAATTTTTTATTCAAAGATATTTTATTTTCTCAATTACATGTCATAACAATTTTTAATAGATGTCTTCCAAAATTATAAGATCCAAATTGTATTCTTTCCAGGGCCCTCTCAGAAATGATAAGCAATTTGATTTGAGTTATATATGTATTATCATGCAAAACATTTCCATATTGATCATTGTTGTAAGAGAATACTTACATAAAACCAAAATCCATAAAAAACTTATAAATAAAGTAATGTGAAAAACAGGATGCTTTGATCTGTAACTGACTCCAACAGTTCTTTCTCTGCAGGTGGATAGCATTCTTTGTCATAACTCCTTCAGAACTGTCCTGAATTACTTAAATTGATCATCATACAATATTGCTGTTACTCTGTACACCGTTCTCCCAGTTCTACTTATTTCACTCTGCCAGAGGCAATGGGAAAGGGCAGGACTTTCCTTTATCTGGTCCATCACCCCCAGGATTGAACCTGACTTATATGAGTCCAGAATTCAGGCTTCTTAATGGGAAAAAATGCTCCAGAACTCTGGACCAGTGGGTCTTGTTGTATTTTTTACATTCTTTATGCCTTCAGTATCATTGCTGCATATCTATACTTTTTTGGGATCATATTATCATTTAAGACCCATTTTCAATGCTATCTCCTCCTTAAAAACTTTCCAGACTCTCACCAGTTAGAACAATCTCTACTTTCTTTGAACAATTTCTTTATGGTCACACTTTGCATTTCAAATTAATGTATCAGACATCCATTAGGTGCCTGCTACAACGCTGAGCAAGTTTCTGGAGGAAAGTTTTAGAAAAGATCCCACCTCTGATCTTATGGAGCTTAGAGTCTGATAGGTTATAAACATTCACAAATAATTAAAATAATTAAAATGCAAAATAACATGCATAATATTGCTATAGATTGCTAAAAATCTTTTATATTTTGGGTACTACCATTTTTATTTATAAGTGGTCTTAGTTTATTTGGGTCTCATTATAATCTCCTATGAACTCATTTTACCCTATCACTTTGGCTGTTTTGTGAGGCAGTAATACTATGTGACTGAGAATCATAGAATGCCATAATCTTCAAAGAATCAGTACAATGAGTGTCTCAAAAGAGAAAGACAAGGGGCAAAGAGGGTATAGATATGCTGCCATATGAATCAATGACGACTTTTAGGCAAGATGTGACATAAATTTATCAAGATTACTTATGACTAAGAAAGGAGTTGGGTCAGTCTTAAAGTGAAAATAGGGATTATAGTTATATAGACAAAGTATTTTTCCCCAATTCATTTTGTTGATTTCTTTTATCTTTACAGGACTTAAATTTGCCAACATAACCCCATTCTTTCCCTTTCCCAAAGGGAAAAAAAATTTAAAAGCCACAATAATAGCAACAAAACTGGGAGGGTGGGGAGGAGTTCAGCAAAAGTAACCAATTACTAGAAAAGTCTTTCATCATCTGCAGTGTTCCATACCTATAGTCTCCCCACCTTCACACAGGAAAGAGGTGGGTGTCTTTTCATCTCTCTTCCCAAAGGCTCAGCTTGGTTATTAAAATGTCAGAAAATTCCAGGTCAATTGTTTTGTTATTGTTCTTTCATTTATATGGTTGTATTCATTTTGTATATAGTTTTCCCAGACCTACTAATTTCATTCTAATTTAGTTCAACTAAATCGTCCCCCATTTCTCTGTATTCATCATATTCATTCTTTCTCATAGCACTTTATTATCCCTACATTCTTGTCAAACAACTTGCTTAGTCATTTTCCAACTGATCAGCATCTACTTTGTTTCCAGTTCTTTGCTATCCCAAAAGGTGCTTCTATAAATATGTTGATGTCTGTGCTAGCGTCTCTTTTTTTCAGTCATGTCCTTGTAGTTCAAGTATTGAGGCATACCCAGGAATGCTTCTGAAGAAGTAAACATAGAATCCTAGAATTTTAGAGGTAAAGGGAAAAAAACCTATTATTTTACAGACTGAGAAAACTGGGGCCCAGAGAATGAAATTACTTGCCTCAGGGCACATAGCTTCCTAGTCACAGAATAAAAGCATATAAACAGAAAAGTACAGTGCATGTGAAAGAAGGCGTAGGAAATAGTCCTGTATTTCAGAAATATGTAGGATATGGAAGGGAGAAAAATGAAAGGTGAATAAGCACCAGATTGTGGAGGACATGGAGGGCTGGGCAAAGGAATTTAAGCTCTACTAAGTAGGAAAATGGGGAGCCACTGAGATTGGGAGCTGGAGAGTAACATGGTCAGCTTTATAGATTTAAAAAATTAGTAAATGGGAAGAGAGCTGGACCTAAAATCAGTAGACAGCCAGATTTCTACCCTTCCTCTGTCTTTGTATGAGTATAGACAAATCATTTTACTTCCCTGAACTTTAAGTCCCTCATTTATAAAATGGCGATAATAATAGCAATAGTATATATAATACTATGTGTATATCATATATAATTTGTGATATGTATAATAGTAGTGTATGTAATAAATAATGACAAACTATAAAGCTCTATGTAAATATCAGTTATTGTTATTATAAAGGGTAAATAGAGGAGGTAGTAAGAAAAGATTGGAAGACCTATTAGGAGGCTATAGCAATAGTCCCTGAATATGGTAATGACGATGCCAGTGGGAATAAAAAAGGGGGAAGGATAAGAGATATATTGCCTAGATAAAAATAAACAGAAGTTAGTAAACAATTGAATATGATAGATAAGGAGATATCTTACAAAATAACTGCAAGATTGCAAATATGGGGAATTAGGTGGTACCAGTTTTAGTCATTTTGCCAAAGCATCAGTGACCAAAAAAAAAGTCAGGGAGAATATTCTACATATTTGGAGAAAGATTTCAGATCTGGCTTCAGATAGAATAAATCTAAAGTGTCATTAAGATCTCCAGGTTGAGATGTGATGACTATTAAAAGCTTTGGCTATGATGAGTTACAGTAATCATGATCTCAGAATATTTGGAATGGATACTATTATACAGAGAAATCAGTAACTACTTCAAGGAATTATTCTTTAACATACAGTTATAAATACCCAATGGACTGACATATAATACCATCATATACTAGTTATGGCCTGAAAATGGCTAATCTTCTCAGTAGCAGGTTTGTTTCAATATTAATCAAAATGGACAACTGGAAACCAAAATGATAGGTGGCAAATATTCAGACATGGGACATGTTCTAACCAGCATCTAATCAAAACCAAAACCCTATTTTTACACCTAACTTAAAACCACAGAAATGCTGAATTGCTAAACATGATGAGCATTGCGTGAGTTGTTCTGGCCAAAAAATTCATCACCTAGTGGTCAGCTTACTGATGAGGAGGCATTTTGTACTTAGACCAGTCTTCAGAGAGAAGACACAGTATTTTTACTGGCCTGTACGTAAAGATTTCCTAGCTTGTACAGCATGACAGAGGTTAAATTCTGTTAACAAGTACTTTGAGATTTCAGTCACCTCTGTGCCATAATGAGATATCAGAGTAGCACTTATAATTGGTGTCAACCTTACCTATACTTTGGCTTTACAGACTTAAATAAATTGCATATTCAAATATAGTGAGAGATTGATATATACATGAATATACATATTATATATGCATTATGTATGTGTATGATTATATATGGGGGGGGGCAGTCAGGTGGCACAGGAGATAGAGTGCAGAGCCCGGAGTCATTAGGAATCATCATTGTGAATTCAAATCTGGTCTCAGACACTTACTAGCTATGTGACCCTAGGCAAGTCATTTAACCCTGTTTGCCTTCGTTTCCCCATGTATAAAATGAGCCAGAGAAGAACGCAGCAAACCCTTCCAGTAATCTTTCCAAGAAAACCTGAAATGGAGTTACAAAGAGTTGGATGCAACTAAACCAACTAAATAATAACGACAACTATATGATTACATATTAATATATTTTAATAATTAATTAATTATTAATCACATGTAAATAAAATTAATTATGTATAATTAATTAATACAAGGCAGATATGGACACATAGTATGTGCCTATATTGTTACATACATATATCTCTCTTTTTTTATTGGTAGGACTTAAATTGATATGCTATTCTGAGAAGAATTTATTTTATTTTTTATTTTTTAGAAAAATTTGCCATGGTTACATGATTCATATTTTTACTTTACCCTTCACCCCCTCAAACTCCCCCTTCATAGCTAACTTGCATTTCCACTGGTTTTAACATGTGTCATCTATCAAGACTTATTTACACATTATTGATAGTTGCATTGGTGTGGTCCTTTCAAGTCTACATCCTCAGCCATGTCCGCATCAACTCATGTGTTCAAGCAGTTGCTTTTCTTCTGTGTTTCCATTCCTGCAGTTCTTCCTCTGAATGTGGGTAGTTTTCTTTACCATAAATCCCTCAGAGGTGTCCTGGTCATTGTATTGCTGCTGGTACAGAAGTCCATTACATTGATTTTACCACAGTGTTATCAGTCTCTGTGTACAATGTTGTTCTGGCTCTGCTCCTTTCACTCTGCATCAATTCCTGGAGGTCTTTCCAGTTCACATGGAATTCCTCCAGTTTATTATTCCTTTTAGCACAATAGTATTCCATCACCAGCAATTTATTCAGCCATTCCCCAATTGAAGAGCAGACCTTCATTTTCCAGTTTTTTTGCTACCACATAAAGCGCGGCTATAAATATTTTTGTACAAGTCTTTTTATCTATGATATCTTTGGGGTACAAACCCAGCAATGGTATGGATGGATCAAAGGGCAGGTATTCTTTTAGCCATCTTTGGGCATAATTCAAGATTGCCATCCAGAATGGTTGGATCAGTTCACAACTCCACCAGCAATGCATTAATGTCCCAATTTTGCCACATAACCTCCAACATTCATTACTCTTCCCCTGCTGTCATTTTAGCCAATCTGCTAGGTGTGAGGTGATACCTCAGAGTTGTTTTGATTTGCATTTCTCTAATTATTAGAGATTTAGAGCACTTTCTCATGTGCTTATTGATAGTTTTGATTTTTTTATCTGAAAATTGCCTATTCATGTCCCTTGCCCATTTATCAATTGAGGAAATGGCTTGATTTTTTTATACAATTGATTTAGTTCTTTGTATATTTGAGTAATTAGATCTCTGTCAGAATTTTTTGTTATATTTTTTCTCAGTTTGTTGTTTCCCTTCTGATTTTGGTTGCATTGTTTTTGTCTGTACAAAAACTTTTTAATTTAATATAATCAAAATTATTTGTTTTACATTTTATAATTTTTTCTAACTCTTGCTTAATTTTAAAATCTTTCCTTTACCAGCGATCTTACAAGTATACTATTCTGTTTTCACTTAATTTACTTACAGTTTCCTTCTTTATATTCAAGTCATTCACCCATTCTGAATTTATCTTGGTGTAGGGTGTGAGATGTTGATCTAGACCTAATCTCTCCCATATTGTTTTCCAATTTTCCCAGCAGTTTTGTCAAATAGTGGATTTTTGTCCTAAAAGTTGGGCTCTTTGGGTTTATCATACACTGTCTTGCTGAGGTCTATTCCCAAGTCTATTCCACTGATCCTCCCTTCTGTCTCTTAGCCAGTACCATATTGTTTTGATGATGGCTGCTTTATAGTAGAGTTTAAGATCTGGTACTGCTACGCCACCTTCCTTCACTTTTTTTTCCATTATTTCCCTTGATATTCTTGATCTTTTGTTCTTCCAAATGAACTTTGTTATAGTTTTTTCTAATTCAGTAAAGAAGTTTTTTGGTAGTTTGATAGGTATGGCACTAAATAAGTAAATCAATTTGGGTAGAATGGTTATTTTTATTATGTTAGCTCATCCTACCCATGAGCAATCAATGTTTTTCCAATTGTTTAAATCTAGTTTTAATTGTTTGGAAAGGGTTTTGTAGTTGTTTTTTTAATAATTCCTGTGTTTTTTTGGTAGATAGATTCCTAAGTATTTTATATTGTCTAGGGTGATTTTAAATGGTATTTCTCTTTCTACCTCTTGCTGCTGTGATGTGTTGGAAATATATAGAAATGCTGATGATTTATGTGCATTTATTTTGTATTCTGCAACTTTGTTAAAGTTGATTATTTCTACTAGCTTTTTAGTTGATTCTCTAGGATTTTTTAAGTAGACCATCATATCATCTGTAAAGAGTCATAGCTTAGTCTCCTCAATGCCTATTTTAATGCCTTCAATTTCTTTTTCTTCTCTAATTGCTACTGCTAGTGTTTCTAGTACAATGTTAAATAATAGAGGTGATAATGAGCATCCATGTTTCAAGCCTGATCTTACTGGGAATGCTTCTAGTTGATTCTCATTGCATATGATGCTTGTTGATGGTTATATCTCTTGTTATATGCATGCATGCATATTCACACAACACACACATAGTAATATAGGTATAATATCTTCATGTTGTATTCAAATATGTATGTGAATAGAAATCTACCTGTATATTTATATAAATCTATTTATTCCTCCAAATTTATTTCCTTGCTACTTGCTAATAGGACCTACACAAATACAAAGATAGATTTGACTTAAGACTTTTAAAAAACAAATTGAAAAACACCTTAACCAAGTCCCAAAAGAATTAAATATTTTAAAAATATATTTCTAAGTTAATGTAAGTTTAAAACTAAAAGTAATCTTTCTATTAAACATTCAAATGCTTAAAGAAAAAATAAGACTGCTATTAGCTTAATGGTTATTATATTAGTTTTATTGAGAGGCACTGTGGGATAGAAGATAGAAAACAGGTCATGGAGCCCGGAAGATCTTGGTTAAAGTCTTGCTTTTGACAGAGTCTTGTTTTGTGATGCTGGGCAACTCATTTAAACTATCAGTACCCCAGCAACTGGGGATAACATTGTGAATTATAGATATGTTATTATGCATCAGTGGTCCACATACTGATGAAATTATAGGTCTGGAACTCCCTTCCTACAGTTAAGTGATTCCTTTCCCCATGGCTCCTGCTCAAATAGTGCTGTTTTTACTGAACAGATTACTGATTGTGAATGACTGTCTCCTCTCACCACCTATCCTTCCTCAGGTCTTCTTTGTTTACTACTACTTCTTAGGTGGCAAGGATGTGGTTGGCTTTTACACATTTCTATTTATCAGTTTCCAAAGTGCCAGCACACACCCCACTCCCATTCTTGGCTTTTCTTTCATACTAGGGCAACCAATTGGTCTTACAAATGGAAAATTTTAATGCCAGGAGACTTTGAATACAATTCTAGATCGATTGCTGACCATTTGTATGATCTTAGGAAGCCATTTGGTCTCCCTCTACCCCAGATGTTCCATTTGAAAAAAAAAAAAGGGGGATAATAAAAATTACCTCTGGCCACATCAAAGGATTTTGGGGCCCTAAACACCTAACCATGCACACTTAAGACAAAATTATCTTTCATTTTCTTTCTTGACAGGACAGAGGTGGGTGGCATGTTGAGATGATTTTAAAGGCATTTGCATGAAGTGATTGAAGTAAGAGAAAGAAGTAAAAAGCAAAGTGATGAATGGGAAAGATGGAAGAAACAGCAGTGATGTATAGGAGGATTAAGGAATTTTCAGAGTCTGAAACATACACTTTGAGTCTGGTGAGTGTTGGTTTTAAACCAAAAGCTGAAGAGAATAAAGACAGGAAAAAGATGCAAAAATAAAAAAAAAAAAGGAAGAAGAAATGAGAGGATGAGAAATGGGGCATGTAAACACAATTGGAATAAGGCCAATCTTGACATCAACATTAGTTGTGTAGGCCAATGAGGTGAAAGAAATTATTTTGGAAAACCAACATATGAGGAAGAAAGCCAAAATAGTCCTGTTATATATCTATATTGTAACAATGGGGGGAGGGAGGGAGAGAGAGAGAGAGAGAGAGAAAGGG
>NC_058130.1:556859577-556885205 GCF_016433145.1 Gracilinanus agilis | reverse complement strand
GTGCTAAATTTTTTTCTTTTATAAAAGTATTATTTGTTATATGCTATGGCTTTTGAGAGCGAAGAGAGAAGGATAATAGGGGAATATATAATAATGTAAGAAAAGTTGTCAATAAAAGGTTATTTTTTAAAAAGAATATGCTCTTTCATGTAAATTATACTCTTTAAGATTATATGTTTAAATATAAGATAAACAGTATACATTGAGACTTTATGGGCCTTAGAGAGGGAAGGAACTTTAGATGTCCAGTAGTTATAGTACACAGGGTCTCCATTAAAATTGTGGTCCCCTACATTTATCCCAACCTTAAAACCATAGCTAAGAAGCCCATATTAGTATATTTTCTTTTTTTTCTTTTCTTTTCTTTTTAACCCTTAACTTCTGTGTATTGGCTCCTTGGTGGAAGAGTTGTGAGGGTGGGCAATGGGGGTCAAGTGACTTGCCCAGGGTCACACAGCTGGGAAGTGTCTGAGACCGGATTTGAACCTAGGACCTCCCATCTCTAGGCCTGACTCTCAATCCACTGAGCTACTCAGCTGCCCCGAGTATATTTTCTTTTACTAGGTGTCAGATGACACATTAACAGAAAGCAAAATACATTTCAGCAAATAGTAGGCCAAAATAAGGGATGATGAATTGTCTCCATGAAGAAGGACATACTCTTCCTCAGGTCCAGTGAAATCAGGTGGCTTTCACAAATAATAGATAATAAATGACATATGATTTATGCTATTTATATAATGATAATAAATAGCAGAGCTGGTATTCAAAAATAGTTTCTCAAATTTGAGAGACTCCGAACCATGCTATCTTTTCCTCACATGAAAAATTGGGGGCAGCTGATTTTTTGGCAATTAGTTCTTTGGCAAGGACTCAAGGAATATTGATGTGATAAATAAACATAATGAAGGCCCTATGGGATAGCCATAGGAATGGTGAATTTCATTAAAAAAAACAAAAAACTAGGAAATTTTTACCTAAGGAGGAAGTGGGGTTGAAAGTGATAAAAAAAATCATCTGAGTTGGAGAGCCAAAACTAGCATAGCCCTACTGGTCTATTTCTCAGGATGCTGACATCTGAGAAGGCATGCTTCCTCCCTACTGTTGTTAGGCTAGGTGGAACAGGACTGGTGATTAACAATGACACACAGGAGTGCTGCAAGAGGGAAGGTCAGGCCCCCTGGGTATTAGTATCCTGGAAGGACCAATTCCAGGCTGCAATCCTCCAAAATCCCACTGCTTCTAAGCCTCATTCCTAGAACTGATCTCTCCCCAGCCCCATGGCTCTAATAGGATTATACTCAATCAGTGCACACTGCCTGCAGGATTCCTTATCCTTATGAGATACTCAAGAAAAATGGTAATGGAGGCATCTGCCAGCCACAGGTATCCTGGAGCCTCTAGTTCCTGCCTACTGAATACTCCCAAGGTGCTGCCATTCCCATTTACCTTTCCTTTCTCAGGATCCAAACTGATTGTTAAGACTATTGACAACTTTTCCCCAGTGAGCTGATCAGAGAAAAGTATTCCTATTTATATTTATTTAAAGGGGTTTTGAAATGTTTGGAGTTGGTTGTTGACCCTAAAAGATGTTTCTGGAAACTCCTACAAAATAACAATTTGTAAGTTTTCCAGAATGCTTTGTGATACCTGAGCTATTCTGAGTAAATTCTGCCCTCCCCCCTTACTGAGATAACTTCCTGTTTGCCCCGAAACTGCCATTCATCTGAAATTCTAATAGGATCAATGTCTGCAGTTCAAAATGAAAATGAATATGGATTTTGCCCCAAACTGGTTAATTTTTCAACAAAGATAACCAAACCTTGGATATATGGGACTCAGGAAGAGGTTTGTTGGGTAACTCAATGCTGGATGAAAGAGAATGCATTGATAAATGCTTATTTACATTGAATATACATTTGCCTTGTGCAAACATTGGGTGGACAAAGTTTGCCCATAGCCCACTGGCTCACACTGAAAGAGCTCACTGCAGAGAGAGTGAAACTTTTCTCCTCCACACATATAAATTGTTATATTGATTTCTGGGACAAGACAGATACCAACTTTGAGTGACAAGATTGGCAGTTGAACACCTCGGAATGTACCCAGATGCCGTGAGCCAGGGCAAAAAATCAGTTAGAGCCAACCCTAAAAATTCCCACGAGGCCCATCACATGGGGCTCAGTCTGGAGCAGAACTTGGGAGGTGGGAGGTCTTGAGGGAGGGTAGGCCAATACCTGCACCTGTACCTGCTAACCAACCTGTCATAATGAGAGCTAGAGAGCAGTCACCATCATTGACAACAGAGCTGAGAGGAAATAGTGACACTCTCATCAGAGTTCATCAATAGCCTTCCCTAATCTTTAGCTTGGCTCCAGCCAAGTCAGATCAGGGTTAGTGTGAGGGTGAAAAGCCTCCAGCCTCTGTTTGAGGTAGCTTTCTCCAATAGCTTGATCAATAGTTTAGAGTATTAGCTAATAAGGTTCCCAAATCCTCCATCCTTTTAACTTGTTCCTAACCCCATTGATTAGAATCAAATACAGTGTTTTATCATCAAGTACCTTTCCTGAGTGGTCATTATATCTAGGCTCTTGGAAAGGGGAGATCCTTGCGCAGTCAGATTTCACCTTTGTTCAAATAGCACATCAATAGCCTTATCAATAACTATTCTAAACCCAGGCTGAGGAACTAGAGAGGTTAACTATACCTATAAGCTCTCAGTGGTTCCCTGTCTGGGCAACTGTATTAAGAAATAGCTGACAGGCTCAACTGAGCAAGCCTGTCAAGAGTGGAGAGGCATAGCTTACTAGAAGCATCTACACAGAGGCCGTGGGCAAGACTGTGCTCTCTCTCACACCAAAATCCTATCCGCCTTTCAAAAGCCTCTAGCTTATAGCCTCTGTTATTATTACCATAAATCCCCATTATTTTTATAACAAAATCAACATGATTTCTTCATATAGAAATAGAAATAGAAAGATTTCTTCCTATCTGATTCAGAAACCCAAAACTTGGAGGCAGAAGGGATCTCAGGGGTCATCTATTCCAACTTTCCTCTAAGGCTTCCTGACAACCAGTCATCCATCCTTCAAACACTCAGTATGCCAGCTCCTACACAAGGCCCTCATCCAATGTAGAGGAAGCCCTAAGCCACCATGTTTTCACCAAGCTTGTATGAACCACCACCAGGGAAGTTGAGAGTATATTGTTATACATGGAGTTGGACTATGTGTGTGATATGCAAAAGTAATGATGCCCCCACCTTACCCATTGGCAGTCATCAAGCAAAGGATATGCCACTTGGGGTGTGTAGGGAGAAATAATAGTAAAGACGAATTTGGCTGAATTAACAACTGCTTACTTAGAAGGCTAGGTGACCTTAGATGACTGATATGACCATTACAATTCTCAACAACATAGATTCTTAACCTAGGATCTATGGATACGTTTAAAAAATATTTTTATGGCTTTTTCATCATAACAGATCTCCTAAACTATATAATATATTATATGTACTTAAAAACATTTTAAGATCCAGCCATACCACTGCTGGGTTTATACCCCAAAGAGAACCTAAAGAAAAAGACTTGTACAAAAGTATTTATAGCCGCAGTCTTTGTGGTGGCAAAAAAACTGGAAAATGAGGGGATGCCCTTCAATTGGGGAATGTCTAAACAAATTGTGGTATCTGTTGGTGATGGAATACTATTATGCTAAAAGGAACAATAAACTGGAGGAATTCCATGTGAACTGGAAAGACATCCAGGAACTGATGCAGAGTGAAAGGAGCAGAGCCAGGAGAACGTTGTACACAGAGACTGATACACTGTGGCACAATCGAACATAATGGAATTCTCTACTAGCAGCAATGCAATGACACAGGACAACTCTGAGGGACTTATGAGAAAGAACGCTACCCACATTCAGAGGAAGAACTGCAGGAGCAGAAATGCAGAAGAAAAACAACTGCTTGATCACATGGGTCAATGGGGATACGATGGGGGATGTAGACTCTAAGCGATCACCCTAATGCAAATATTAATAATATGGAAATAGGTCTTAATGACACATGTAAAACCTAGTAGAATTGCTCATTAGCTATGGGAGGGGATTGGAAGGAGGGGAGGAAAAGAAGATGAATCATGTAACCATGGAAAAATATTAAAAATTAATTAATTAATTAGAAAATTTCAAATAACATTCTAAGAAAGGGTCTATAGATTTTGCTAGATTGCTTTTGTTATCTAAGATACAAAAAGGATTTAAAAAAATCTAATGTTAGATCATAGGATTATAGATTTGGGGTTGGAAGGGACCTCAGAAGTTATAAAATTCAATTCCTTCTATTTACAGATGAGGAAATTCAGGCCCAGGTGAAATGAAGTGACTTGTATAGGATGACGCAGCTAGTGACAGCAATGGCATTTGAACCCACGTCTTCCTGACTTTAAATCCAGTGTTCCATTCTTATTTAGGTAATGTTTGTACTAGATTGACTTCTGAGGTCCTTCTAACTCTAAGATTCTCTGATATTGTTTTCTTACATTTCAATGAGGAGGAAGAACTAAGGACTAGGGGTGGTTGAATAAAATCTAGAAATATCTTAGACAAGTACAAGTTTGGGGTTTTAAGAAAGCAGGTAAACATGGGAGAGGTGTCTTGGAAAAGCCAGAAAATATTAGTAGATCTGTTTTTTTTTCCTTCCAGGAAGAATGTGAAAGGATCAGCAAAACTTGGAATTAAAGAATTTAAAACAGAGGATTAGGAGAAAAAATGTAAATGGGCTAATGTTGGTGATGGAAGAACAATTATGGATTTACTGGTTATGTTGACTTCAGCACTGTTGAGGTAACTGAACGATGAACTTAATAAGGCAAGTAAGCTTCTGTCAAAAACTCTGGTGAGACTGGGTCCAGAAATGGCATGTAGGCATCCTGGGAATGGGAAGCCCATCTTATTCATCACCTTTCACCCAAGTAGAGCCACACCCAGGCTGCCTCAGGAACATGAATCTTTCTTCCTTGGCCATTCCCTTCATGATGGGGCAGTCCTTTAGTCCGGCTTATCTGTCCTGAGCTCTCCCTTCCTCTCTAAAGATATAAAAACTTATAGGACCTTGGAAGCCATTCTCTGTTTCTTCCACTAACCAAGCATATTTCTTGTCTTAGGCTACAACAAGCAATGGGCAAGAATTTAATAAGTATCTCTTATGTACTAGGCACTGCTTTAGACATAATGGGGATATAAAGACAAAAGGGAAGGAGACTCTCCTCTCAAGAGTCTTTTCTACATTCCATAGGGACACACACACACGTTATATGTACATGTAAATATATAAATATACACATATGTGTAAATATATTTTATATGTGTGAGAATATATTTTCATACATGTATGTGAGTATATTTTCATGCATGCATGTATGTGACTGTATACTCATACACATGCACATATATGCATACATATATGTGTATATATGTAATCAATGTGGTATTATGTTATACCAGATCATGGAAGATGTGTGTGTGTGTTTGTATAAGCAGAGGAGGTATGGATGTGATTAGATAAGGGAAACCTTTCTGGTGTGCCTAAAATTATCTATATTTTCCATTCTACCTACTATGAGCAAGTTTGGCTTTGGAAGAAGATAGTCCTTTCATTTTCCGTGCTATTGCCCCGAGCAGAGCCTTCTTCCTATACACTCCCATTTGTACCCTCTCTTTCCCTTCCCAATAAACCCATGAAAGTAGGAATTAGATAAGAGGTCATTATTTTTTTGTATCATGGAGTTTGATATTAGCAGTTTGATAAAGCCTATGGACCCCTCAAAGAAGAAAGTTTCTAAATGCATAAAATAAAATACACAGGTTTATCAAGAAACTAAAAATTGGGGGCAGCTAGATGGCTCCGTGAATTTATAACCAAGTCTAGAAACAGGAGGTTCTGATTTCAAATTTGACCTCAGACATCTCCTAGTTGTGTGAATGTTTAACCCTCATTGCCTAATCCTTACTCCTCTTCTGCCTTGGAATTAATACTTAGTATTAATTCTAAGATGGAATGTAAAGGTTAAAAAAAAAGAAACTAATTATGTCAATTGGCTTATTAGTTATATTGATAATAAAGATATTATTTTTCCCATGCAAATTTGCAGACCTGAAATCTATCCACAGACACCTTAGGATTCCATAGACTCTGGATTAATGATGGTGAACCTTTTAGAGGGGTGGGTGATATCCTGAGGCACTCATGGAGAGGGGGAGGAGAGCAGCCTGGCCCTACATCCCTCTGGTTCTCTAGTAACGAACTCTGGTGAACTCTGTGCTGGGGCAAAGCGGGTGTGCCCTTTCTGGCACGTGTGCCATAGATTCACCATCACAGCTGTAGATTAAGAACCCCTGGTTTAGACATACCATATCAACCAATCGACAAATTGCAGTCACTATGCTAGGCACTGGGATTACAAAAACAAAAGCAACTCCCCCCAAATGGAATATCCCCTGCTCACAGGAAACTGTCTTTCTATTGGCTGACTAACAACAAGAAATTTGACCAAACAGTTAGTTCAGCAAAGAAAGAAAAAAGGCTTAGGAGGCTATATAGTTTGGCAGAAGGGGAAAGATGCCTTGTAGAAGGCAAATGGGGCTATTGTGGCACTCGGGGAATATACCTGTGGCAGCTCCTGGAAAGACAACAGGGTAAATCATATTTGGTGGTGGAGGAGGGGGCCTCCTAACCTTTCTACAAAAGTGACACTTGGCTAAAGTGATTATTTCAGGCAACTGCTTTTCTTGTATAGTGGTTGCATAGTCCTTATTAAAAGCCTGGGGAGATCCGTGATTCTGACAGTGTGAACATTCCCCCAGTATCCTTTGAAAAGAGTCCCCCAGAGTGCCTATGGTCCAACCCTCACAGCTCTGTAGCCACAAGCTGGTCATCGGACTACATAGTGCTTGTCTGTGCCCCCCTGAGCATGGCCTAGGGCACAGAGAGCTGGATTGGGGGTGGCAGTGAGGGGGCCCAGAGCTGCATGCTAAGAGCAATTGTAATCTCCTCCTCCTAGATCAAACAATAAGTACTTATTAAACATTCACTCATTTTGGGAGAACTGCAGAGGTACATTCAAGACTACAATAATTCAATCCAACACATACTTTGTTGTTGTTCAGTAGTCAAATTTGACTCTTCATGGCTCCATTTGAAGTTTTCTTGATGAAGATACTTGGAGTGCTTTGCCACTTCCTTTTCCAGCTCATTTTACAGATGAAGAAACTAAGGCAAACAAGGTGAAGTGAATTGAGCTAGTAATATTTATTAAGTGCTTACAACAAGTCAGACACTTTGCTAGGCACCATGAATATTAATTTTAATCTCCACAATACCAAGACAAAAGTGAAACGACCCCTGCCTTGAAAGGGCTTACATTCTATCAGAAGAAATGATAGGTACACGTATTAACTATAATATATCTATTTTATATTAATATGTTCTATTAATATATAATATTTCTATTAATATTAATAATTATAAAATAATATATTACTAAAATATAATGTATTGTATAAAATATAATATAAAATAATGATATATAATATAATTTAAATTTTTATAATTTAAAAAATGAATAGAAGGTATTTGGTGGAAACACTAGTAGCTGGGGCCAGGGTAGAAGTGGGGATTAGACAAGATTTCATATAGGAAGAAGCTTTTGAATTGAGCTCTGAAATTAAGAAGCCCTACTATCTAAGTTCCTGAAACCAGACATTGCTTTCCTAGGAAGGGCTATATCCAATGTCTGGAGCATTCTGCCCCTTCCCCTCCACCTCAGTGTTTCTCTTGACTTTTTCAAGACTCAGCTCAAGAAAAAGGAGGCGTTAGCAGTCTCCCGATCTATTAATGCCCTACTCTCTTGGACTGCTTTCCACTTATTCTGCTGTGTGCAAGACTCTCCTAGTCTCCCCCTGGGTGGGAAATGGGAAAATGAGAACAATTTTCTTACAACCATAATGAAGACAGCAGAAATGGGCACTGTGAAGTGCTTCAATCCTGGTCAGCCATCGAAGATAGCTGCCACGGTCATCCACTGCATCTTGGGCCATTGCCAGCCATCCTGTCTTTTGTCTTGCCACTGGACTTTGATGATTCTGAAAGAGAAAGTGAGGCTAATGATTTTTGTACAACTGTGCCTCCCTTAAATCCAATTTATGTGAGAGTCAAAAGACATCACCAATGATGCCATCGATCCTCTTTAAGTCTAAAGAACAAGGACCCAACAATCTTGGGTATGTGGGTGCACCTTGTTTTATAGCTATTGGTTCTCTGATTAGAATGGGTGCTCCTTGAAGGCAGGACCTGGTTTGGTATGGTGTCTAGCACATAGTATTTTGTGCCTGCTGATGGATTGATTGCAGGGCTTTAAATGCCAAAGAAGAGTTTATATTAATACCTCAGAGTAATTGGAAGCCACTAGTTTTTAATGAACAGGTGAGACCTGCATAGACCAGTGCTTAGGACTATTTTCCTCCTCCCTCCTCCTCCTGTTTTCTAGTCCTCTTGTCCCTTCTCCTGTATGTAGTCTGGGTCTCCCAAAGCATAGATCTTAAATTATCCAGACTAGCCCTAACATACCCTGGGGATGTAACTGCCAGTTTAGTGGAATAATACCAAGTCATCATCTTCACTCTTCACCTGGAATTTCTCCAGAACTGGGCCTCTTGCACAGGGTGCTTTGGTTTCCAGGAAATTGGATGCACTTTTCACTTGAAAAATCTGCCCATGGTTTTTTGAAGCTAGCTCTGGACTCTGATGTCCACACACAAACTATGCAAAAGGAATGCTGCTTCCCATAGGGACCCCGACTGCTCTGGCTGTTTATAGTCCCACCCAGGACCCCCTGCCAATCCCTCCCTTGATGCTTTGGTGGGAGCCAAAATGATGTCCAGAATCTAAATGCAGAAGGGGTCTCATTTAAAGATCATTTGGAAGTTTAATGACTTGGAACATTTTGATTTCAAATTTGTTATTTTAAGTACACATTGTAATTTAATGACTCTTGTTGGGATTTCAGTTTGTGGTTGGGGTCAGAGATCTGAGGAATGCTTGTTTAATTTTCTTCATCCTATAACTGGCATGTCATCTTAGACTAAATAGATGCACATTTTTCCAAATCCTAGAGACTTTTACCGACAGAAACATTAACATTTATACAAATACTTGTGTGTATAAGTGAATTTAACTGAAAGAAACTATCATACCAAGTTCTTCAAAGGCTCAGAGGACACTTTAGCCAACTCCTAAAATTGTTCTCTAAGGGAAAGGGTTGTTTTAAACTATATTAAATTTGTATGTATATATTATATTATAAACATATACACATAGGTACAGCATAAAGCAGTTCGTGGCACAATGGGTAGAGCCCTAGGCCTGGAGTCGGGAAGATCTGAGTTCAAATCTAGTCTCAGACTTTTTTTCGAGCTGTGACCTTGGGCTGGTCACAACTTCTGTTTGCTTCAGTTTCTTCATCTATAAAATAGAGACTAAAATAACACCTCCCAGAATTGCTGTGAGGATCAAATAATATTTGTAAAGCAATTAGTACAGTGCCTGCCTGACAAATAGCAGGTGCTACATAAATGTTATTATATATACATTCTCCATATAAATGTGCATACATGCTTATGCCCACCCTGCCCAAACCCTACAGCAATGCCTTATCATTGCACAGAGGTGAGATCCTGTATTCTCAAAGGCTATGCGGATAGAGTGCAAGCCTTTTAGGTCTCCACCAAACTATTCAGGTACAGTTCCAGAGGGACACTCTGTGTGCTATCTAAAAACCTTGGAGAGGTTCATAACTTAGTAAGATGGTTTCTAGGTGATACAATCAAAATAAAAACTGAACATCATTTCTGTATGGCCTTCCATTTCTACATTGATAACAACAGAATAGAAGAAGGTAGGCAGAGGATGCTAATAATTGATTAGGTTTTAGATTTTCTGTGAACAAGAATTTAATGATTGGGTCTCTAAATGTTATTGCTTTGACTAAAACAATTAATGAGTTCACATGCTGCTGGGAGAACTGTGTCCAATCACCTTTGACATTCTTGACAAAATTAAATGAGAAGACATCAGGAAGTTACTCTACAGGTTTTTCTGGGAGTAGACAAATACAGGGATTGGTCAAATTGGTTTCACTATGAGCAAAATAAACAAGAAACTTCATGGGGCACTTGGTTATCTTGCCTTGTAATGCTTATAATAAGCACAAGCGAAAAAGAATCTCAAAGATAAATTGCAGCTTTTGTTCAAGTTTCTATTACAAAGAACGAGGTGGAGAAAATCTACAAAAAAAGATTTTTGGGGGGAAACCCTATAAAAATAAAAATTCAGTTCAGTTGAATTAAACAGAATGATGAAAATATGTTGGAAAATAATGCTTGGAATCAAGAAAAAAAGGCTAGCTATGATTATTAATATAAATATGAATATTTTCTTCAGGAAAAGAGTTAAAAGGCATTGGACATTTGTGAGTACTGGACAATATCATAAAAAAGACATTATATTTTAACAGAAAAGAAATGACTAGTTACCAATCAGAAAACCATTTCTAAATCTGTATACAGTCAGAATATTAAGGTTTTCTTCCAGCTACTCAACATGCATCTTTTATGTATCCATGTATGTAAATATCTCCCCGTTTGTAAGGTTCTTGAAAGCAGGGGCTGTTTTTGCTTCTTCTTTGTATCCTCAGAGTTTAGCACAGTGCCTGGTACACAGTAAGCACTTCCAGTTTGTTGATTGATTTATTGATTGCTAGGATTGTGTGAAATTAACATAAAATATACTCATAGTTGGCACATGCATTAAGGCAGGACGCGGAGTGACAGTACACTTTCTGACTTCCCAAATGGGCCAATGGAAGCCCCACTGCATGGCCTCTAACCCAGCAGCACAGTATGAATAGGTGCCTGAATATCAGAACACATGGCCCAGACTGCCTGATCAAAAGCTGTGTAGGTATAATGTCCCAGGCAAGATATAAGAGCCAGAACAAGTAGAAAAGGGATATTTTTTGCCATTTTTGGCTTGTAAATGAAGCTATCTCTCTGGCACGGATCTGTGTAAGCCATCTCTGGCAAGCAGGACAGCAAAGGTGCAGCATTTGGGCTGGCAGGGACCACACCGGGCTGAGAATCTGGTTCTTTGACTCTTGTACCTTCCTGAACTCAAGCCCACTCCTTGGCTGGCTGTCATTTGTCTGGCCCAACCAGGCAAATAGGGTTAGCTGAACCCCTTGTTGCCACTTGTGAAATGGATCAGGGTCTGTGGAGAGCCTAGGTGAGAGGCTTTGGGGAGTTAAGCTGCTAACCTTATTTCTCTTTTTCTTTCTCTTTACTAATAAATATTTATAAATTTAGTATAAAGTCTCCAAAATTAAATTTTATCCATTACATTACAAATGTAAAAAAATCAAGATCAAATTAAAAGAAAAGACATGGATAAGAAGACAAAGAACATGGTTAAATGGCTAAAATTTGTCCCATTCAATTGACCATTGGTAAAACAAATAATTAAACATTTATAGACAATATCTTTTCCCTAAGAATTTAGACATATGGAATCATCACCATTTTCAAGAGAAATTTAACCAAAAGGGTTACTATAATTTCCTAAAGAAGAGCCATCAATAAAAAGCAGTTGCCATAAGATGAGGATAAAAGATCCCAGAAATCATTTCATTCAGTATATACTTAACTTCTTTTCAAAGAAGAAAAAGTTCAGTACCCAAAGGCCACACTAGTGCAAAATCATTTGCCTTATGGAAAAAGATCCAAGATTATGAATAGTATCTACTTATAAAACAGTGAGAAGTAGTGGAGGGAAAAACAGATCTGCAGAAAACTTGGTATGAGATCCAAGCAAGTCAGTTTATTCCAAGAACACTTAAAAGTTTAACTTGAAGGAGAACAACAAAAAGATGAAAACGAAAAATATTTGTTATTCTTTCTTCAACAAATTATATTTCATGACTTGTGACAACAAAACCATCCCATTTGGAGTTTCATTTCCATTCATGATTTGCATAAGGAAGTGAAAATAGTACTAAAGAATGTGATGATAGGAAAAGCAGCTGCTTCAGACTAATTATACACAAAGTAAGTGTGTGCCTGTGGGAACACAACTTTTGAAGTTGCAAAGGAATTGATTTTCAAAGTGAACTTCATGTCCTTGTGACAATTCAACTTGGGTAGTTTCACTTCCATTTACTATTTGTGTGACTTTTCAACTCACACTCTCTCTGTTTCGAAGTTCTGTCAAATATAAAATGATGGGGTTGAACTAAATGGTCTCCAAGGACCTTTTCAGCTCTAAATCTGTGATCTCATGTCTATAAGAGGGAAGATATTGAATGAGTAGGAAAAAATCATGGATATTGTCATCATCCACTAACGGGAATCAATAATATTGACCCATAAGCCCAATTGCTCACTTTTTTAGAAATCTTTACACTTAGAGCCAAAATATCTCTGCCAAAAATATGAGAAAAGAACAAGTTTGTTTCAGACTTTATTCAGTGGTATTCTATAGTAGACCTCATCCTGGGTTACGTAGTTCATTGGAAGGGGCATAGAATCCAAAGTCTCAAAGCATTTGTTGCTTGTGAACTGTAGAAACATTTGATTTGGTAGAACAAAAATGCTACTTATTTTAAGAGTGCAGCTCAAACATGGGCCTATAAGACCTGGAATTGGAACTCAGATCTTCCTGGTCAGCTCAGTTGTAAGAAAGAAATTTAATTGGGCAGCTTCTCATTGGTATTAGCTTAAGAATCCTTTTAGCTTCATACCTTGCAACCGTGTGATTTGCTGTATTAAGACTATCATCCCAGATAAATCCGTATATGTACCAGGATCGTACCTGAGTAATAGTCTTAAGTGTGTCTATTACTATATTAATCACAAGTTTGCTACTATATTAATCACAAGTGTGTGATTATATATGATACTGTTCCTGATGGTTAAGTAACTGTGCACAAAAATATACTCAATATAATAAAAAACATCATAATTATAGATATTAGAAATCATCATATATAAAGTATGATATTTATCAGCAGAGATTCAGGGTCTTTGTTAGCACACTGAAATTTGGCAATAGAAAAATTTAATGTGAAAAGTCCCAGTTCAAAGTGTCCTCTCCTGTCCCTGACCTAGAAGTTCCTGTTACATCAAGAATGAGTCCTGCTCCCCTCACTCTCTAAGTTTCTCCTTTTTGCCTTTAAAAATCTGTCCAGGTGGATAATCAGGGCCTCAGAGCTTCTGGAGCACCAAGAGACCTCTAAGTTGTTTGCTTTGTCCACTAAATAAAGTCAGATTTTGCTCAGAAAGTAATTTAACCAGTCTTTTCCTTTTTCCAAATGTACCACCTAGTTGCCTCCAAACATTGCTACTCCCAGTATCTATCAAATAGGATCTCCATTCTTATGTGCTAATATTATATATAGTAGACCAATTATCTATATAGAAATATGTAGGTTAGGATAAAACAAATTCATAGTTTAGCTTAAACACGGCTAATCAAGTACAACCGTGCAAAACCAAACCAAAACAAAACAAAAAAACATGTTTTGGTTTATCGGTTCCTAAACAACTTTTGCAAAGTTGTCTAAGTTCAAAGAATTGTAGTAAAGCTACATTTGTATTTTATTGTGGCAAGATTCCGATGATAGGGAAGAAGAAATGAGAAAAGGTAGATAAGAAAAGGAGGTCTAATCTCCCTTCTCATCCACATGCAAGAAAGTTAACAGAATTTCATTCATTTGACAGTAGCACAGACAGGATTCCAAAGTAATTTTTAGCAATAATGTCATCAAGGATAAGGTGAAAGCATTTCTAGTTATAGCTCTGGCTAAAGGGAAGGGAATAGAGAGTAAGGCTGGATACTTGGAGAAGGATGGGGTAAGAGTGGTCTGGGTAGGGAAAAGCACAATGAAAAGGGAGGCTGGCAACATCAAAGAAAAATTTCAAAAACTTCACAATATCACAGATATATTTCAATAAATCTAAAAAAGAAAACTGCCCAGATATATTAGAACAATGGATCAAAGTGAACATATAAAGAATTCACATGTCATCTCCTGAAACCTCAAAATAAAAACTTCCCACATCATAGACAAAATACAAAGCATCTAGGTGAAATTTTAAAAAATGCATCCACTGAGAAAGAATTCAAGCACTATAGTCTGGATCACAGAAAATTTAGCAGTTACCATCATAAGGAAATAGAAAGCATGGAATACAATATTCTAAAAGGCAAAAAACATAAATTTATAACCAAGAATAATTTACCAATCAAAACTGAGTGTAATTCTACAAGGAACAAAGGATTTTTAATGATAGAAGACTTCTAAGCATTCCTGATGAAGAGACCAGAGCTAAGCAGACATTTTAAAATACAAACATAGCAGACAAGAGAAATATTAAAAAGTCATGACAAATGAGCAATCAAAATTAACTTTATGGGAACGAAGTGTTTACCTTCTTATGAGGTTGGGGAAAAGTGATAATATGAGTGTTATCTTGGAACTTTAATATATAAAGACAGTCAAATGAGATAAAGTGCCTGGGAATAATTTTATTATGTTTAGATTATCTTAAAAAAAGAAAGGAAACTAGCTGTGTGACTCTGGGCAAGTCACTTAACTTCAACTGCCTGGCCTTTATTTACCACTCCTCTTCCTTGGAACCTATATTTTGTATTGATTCTAAGATGAAGGTAACAGTTTTTTTAAAAAAGGAAGGAAAAAAGAAAAATTAGAGAAAAAAGAGAAAGAGTAGGAGAATTTTTTGTCTCTTATGAAGGGGTAGGGGAAAGGATTTCATTTGAACCCCACAATCCAAACTAAAGGAGGGTAGGACACAAAAACACAAATAGGTTGGTAGAGAAATACATTCAATTCAATAGGGAAATAGAAGGGAGCAGGGAAAGGAGAGGGGAGAATAACAGAGATGGGTAGATTTAAGGATGTGACATTCATAAGCAAAACAAACTCTAGAGTAAGGATTGAGAAGGGCTCAAAATAAAAAGATAGGAAAGTAAAAACCTATGATTGTTCTAAGTAAAGGGAAGAGAAGTAGGGAAGATGAAGCATAGAGTATAGGTGTAGAGCACACATAATACATGAATCTCTTTGTAAATAAGGGTCAGAGATTATAGAGATGAAAAATATAAGGATGGATAGAAATACACATTAATGCTCATAACTTAATATGAATGTGATGAACTCACTCATATAACGGAAGAGGATATGAGTATGGATTAGACACAGAATCAGTAATGTAATGTTTACAAGAAAGACACTTGATATATAAAACTCACACAGTTATCATAAGGAGTTGGAGCAAAATCTGTTATGCTTCAGCTAATTTTTTTTTTTTAAACAGCAGTAGCAATCCTGATCTGAGACAAAGCAAGAGTGAAAATATACTTGATTAAAAAGATACACAGGGTAGCTACATTTTGCTAAAAGGTACCAGAGACAATGAATTCATTTCCATGCTATTATGTAGTAGTAAAAATAATTTTAGATATTATATATATACATATATGTATATTTGCACAATATATACATATAATGTATGTATGCACACAAACTGAAAAGCAAATCCTATAAATATATAAGGGGAAAGCTAAATAAGTTAGAAGAAGAAATAGGTAGTAAAGCAGTAATGGTGTAGAAACTACAGTTTTCATTGGTAGATAAATCTAATAAAAAATTTAAAAATAGAAAGAAGTAAAGAATATAAAAGAATTTTGAGAAAGTTAGATGAGATAGATCACTGGCAATTATAGAATGAATTAGAAAAGAATATATATATATATATTTCTCCCCTGTGGATAGCACTTTTACAAAAATTAGCTCTATATTAGCACATAAAACCTCACAAATAAACTAAAAAAAAAAACAGAAATATTAAATGTCTTTCATTGACTATAATGCAACAATATTTTCCTAGTAAAGGACCACTAAGAAAAGGAATTAAAAATTAACTGGAGATAAATATCTTAATCCTAAAACACTGCCAAGGCAAAGAAAAATCTTAGAAATAATAGATGTCACTAAAGATAATTATACCAATTAGACAAGCAGTCTTTAAGGGATAATTTTATAACTTTAAACACTTTTACCAAAAATAGAAAGAACATCAAAAAGTTGAGCATGCAACTAAGTAACCTAGATAACTAATCAGTTAAAAACCCTAATAAAAATAGAAATAATAAAAATCAAGACATTAATAAAAATGAGAAGTTTTAAAACTAAATTAATAAATAAACTAGGAGTTATTTTCGAAGAAGGGTTAAAGTATTTGCTAATTGATATTTTTTAGAAAGGAAAAACCAAATTACCTGCCTCAAAAATGAAAAAAGAGAATTTCCAATAAAAGAGATAAATACATAATAGCAGTAGAAACTATTTTAGGCTAATAAAACAACTTAAAAGCATATAGAAGGCACTATATAAATGCTAGCTATTATTATAATTATTATTACTATTGTTGGCTACTATTAGTAGATGCAGAAAATGCTTTTGATAAAATACAACAAACCAAAAAGATTTTAGGTTGGTTTTTTTTCCTGGAAGAAGAAACAAAAGGCTAAGAATCTCAAGGGAAATAATGGGAGAAAATGTGTGAACATGTCCTAGCAATTCCATATCTCGGACTTAACTAGAAGGCAGCAATTATCAAAATGATTTGGTATTTGTTAAAAACTAGGAGGCTGACCACTGAAAGATATTAGGTGTATAACATAAATAACATAAATAAATAAGAAATAAATATCTTAGCCTAATGTTTAATAAACCTCCCAAACCCAGTTCTCTATTTGACAAAAAATACATGATAAACTATAGTCAGGCAGAAACTAGATATTGAATAAAATTATACAAGATAAACTCCAGTAATGGAATCTCTAGGTCAAAGAGTAGTAACTTTTAGTTATTTCATTTGCACACTTCCAAATTGTTTTTCTAAATTTTGTTACCACCAGTAATGCACTAGTGTGCCTATAATCTCTCAGCTCTTCCAACAAATGCAAATTTGCAAAATTACAAAATTCCTAAATTTTATCATCTTTTTCCAAATTGCAGTGTGTATTGATTATTTTTTTAGTAATGAATTGGAGTATTACTTCGGAGTCATTATTATTATTTATTATTATTCCTATTGACTCCCAGAGGAGCATAGGGCCACAACCATCTCACGCCAACGAACTCTGTTCTGGGCAACTTCCACCAACTGGGCATATCTTTGCCAGGTCTGTTTTGGCCTTCCGATTTTTCTCCTTCCTGGTGGGTTCCATATTTTTTTTTCATAGCATCCTGACTGATGGGACACTGAACTGTTCTTTCCCAGAGTCTGGTATTGGATCCAGACTAGGTGATCGTTGGTTTTGTTGGTTTAATGAGGTTGCAGTTTCTATAGCAGGTGAGATTTTTACGGGGTGAGGTTGCTAGCCTCGTGCCCAACCCTCCTCCTTTTTCAGCCTAGCTTGGGACAGTCCTTGGTGGAGTTTCAGAGTCATTAATGGTTTGCAATTCTTTTTAGAACTCTTTCTTCTCATCTTTTGACTATCTTTTGGTGGACTGGCTTTTGGAATATACATACATGCATACATACACATATAGATACACATTATGCAAATAGATCATGTTTGCTCTTTTGTTGATTTACACACATATAGATATGTAAATTGTTTCTATATCTTGGAAGCCAAACTCTTATCAGAGACTACTTCCCTACTTCCCTTCTTATTCTAGATGCAATAATTTAGTTTGTTCACAAACATTTTCCAACCTATTCAATTGATCTACCTCTCTATTTTTTCATCTATACCAGATCATTTTGGAGACTTACTTTATAATCTAGTTTTATTGAGTTGTATCAGGAATATCTTTGATAATTTAACTGATACAGCATTAAAACTATAAAGTATTTAGGTAGTATTGTCATTTTTATTATATTGGCACTGCCTACTCATGAGCACTGAATATTACTATTCTTAAATTGCTATTTACTTTTGTAAGGGGCATTTGCAATCGAATCTATGGAAGTATTTAATGACTTTGTTATGCTGATCCTCAGATAGTTTACACATTTTTTAGTTATTTGGAATAGAATTTCTCTTTCTATTATTACCTCTTGGATTCACTTATAATTATGGATTTTTGAGGATTTGCTTTGTAGCCTGCAACTTTGCTGGAGCTATGTCTTAATATTATGCCTGTTGATTACTTGGGATTTTCTAAATGAATTATCACATCAGCAGCAGATAAGGATAGTTTTATCTCTCTTTTAGCTATCTTATGTCTTTAATTTCTTACTCATTTTATTACTATTGCTAGAATTTCTAGAACTATATCAAATAATGGAGTAGTCATCTTTGCTTCATTCATATTTATTGGGAAAGTTTCTAGTGTATCCCTACTGCATATAATGCTGGCTTTTAGTTTTACATAGATATTTTTATAATTTCATAAAAGGTTCTTTTTTTGTTTATGCCCTGTGGGGATTTTTTTTTTTAGAATAAATCAGTACTGTGCTTTGTCAAAGGCTTTTTATGCATCATTTGAGGTAATCATATGGTTTAAGGATGTTTTTGTTTTTAATATGAGAAATTATTTTAATCATTTTCCTAATGTTAAAGTAACTTTGAATCTTTGATATAAATCCAACTTAGCTGTGCAGAATGATTTCTTGTGTGAATCATTATATCATGTTTGAATGGATTCTATTTAAATTTTTTGAATTCATATATATTGATAATATCATTCTGTTGATCTCCCGTGTTTTCTCTAGGCTTTCCAGGTGTATTTATCTCAAAAAAAGAATCTGATGGTGTGCATTCTTTCTCAGTTTTTGAGAATAATCTGTGTATGTTGGTTCTAATTGTTCTTTAAACATGTGAAAGAATTCTCCTATGAATCCATTAAGACAGCAATTTTTTTCCTCTGCCCATTTTCTTTAACTATTTTTATTTCTTATGGTTTTGTTTTTATTTTACCTTATTTATTCTTTTGTTGATTTGATTTAAACCCCTTTTAAATCAGATTAATTAAATTGTGTTAATTTTCTTAGTCTTTTTGAAGAACCAGGTGTTTTTTATTTATCGTTATAAGTTGTTTCTTTTTTTGTTTCTAGATCATCTATTTCTTTTCAAATTTTTACTATGTCTTCTTTTGTGCATATTTTAGAATTGTTTATTGGTTGCCTTTCTAATTTTTAAATGTGTATTCATTATTTTTTTTATTTTGTTAATGTAGATTGTAAGAATATTTTTCCCCTGATGACTGCATCCCAGAAATTTTTGGTCAGTTGCTTCGTTATAATTTTCTCTCACATAATTATTGATTCTAGGATTTGTATTTTGATCTATTCAATATTTCATTGTTAAATGTTCATTTGGGTTTGTGTCAAATATGACCTTTCTTATACATAGATAGGGGAAGAGTATGTATCAAGTGTTCAGGGAGGACTAACACTTCTGATGTGAGGGATTTCCCAGCCCTTTTCAGAACTGCTCATACACCTTTGATATCCACCTCTCATCCAACTCTTACCTATGAATCCAAGAAGCTAAAACATGCACGACAGCACTACCCAGTAAAAACCATCTTGGCAGACAGATTAAAACAGGTTAAAGAAATCCATAGGTAAATTAGGTAGGTGTCTACCCCAAGCATGTGAAGACTTGCCTTGGCAGAATGACTAGATGAGAGCAATTGGTTCCAACAGGTGGAGAAGGCTGTTGAAGCAGGTGCTGTAGAGTGCTTAGGTCTTTGTTAGACATCAAAGACACCAAGGCTATCCACTATATCTTGGCCCATCACCAGTAATCTTCACTTTTGTCTTGCCACTGGACTTAGACAAATTTGGAAGAGAGAGTAAGGCTGATATCTTCAAACAACTCTGTCTCACTTAAATCCAAATCACTCTGAGTAGAGGTATCACCCACCCACTATTTTATTATCTTACTATATTACAATTTTACTATTTTACCAATCTTGAAGTCTTGTAACACAGTGACAGGTGAGTGATGGAGCAATAGGTGTGGATACACTGTGAGCTGTAGTCACAATCCTGCACACAGGGAGGTCAGGGGACAGGGTCATTTTTTCTTTTGCCTGAAGCAGCACTGGGATTCATCAGTCTCCCATTGTTCTTGCTCCCATACTTTTTAGCATGATGTTTTCCATGATGATAAAGGACAAAAAAGATATTAACATCAGATACCCCATTAATGGTAAACTAACTTAAACAATACAAGTCAAGACTAAAATGGAGGGAGAGTTAATACATGTGTACTCAATTCAGCCTCTGAGGCTAAGCTGCAACAGAGGATGGATTGATTCTCTGTGACTTCTACTAGTTTTGGCCTGAAATCAATACCAAAAAAAGAGACATTCCCCACCAACCAGCATTCATACCTGGAACCTTTGGTTATAGCAAATGAAAAAAATTCGAATTCTGTGGAAAAATTCACTTACTCTGGCAATATACCTTCCAAGGATGTCTACAAAGACGATAAGGAGGGCGAGTTCAAATTTTGCCTCTGGTACAGTTTAGTTAGTGAGCACTATCATCAGTTTTGTTCCATTTTGAAGGGATCTATAATTTTATTGATAGAAGAAGCTTTGGATGAGGAAACTCCTAATAGCCAGATCTGTGGATGTTCTGACAGATTCACTTGTTGCATAGAGATGTTAACTGACTTGCCCGGGGTCACACACATATTATGGCAACTTTGTTGGAGTTAGCTTAGTGTTTGGGAGGCTCTGAAGGAAAGTGTGGAAGAAAAGAGGTATAGTGTATATTTGCTGCTCAGCCACAGCCCACAGACTATATCTTGACCTATTTTTTAAAAAATGGACAAAGATCTTCTGAGAAAGTCTGACTTTATTATAAGAGCAGTGGTCACAAAGTCAGAGGTCTGCAGATATATCCAGTATGACCTGAGGCCCTGAGTCCTAGAGGCTACAGATTTATAGCATAAATAGGCAGTGATGAAATGAGTAAGTCTAGAGCTGACCATTCTCAGTTAAGAAGGCAACTGTGGGAGCTTCCCCTTTTTGGGTACCATGTAAGAAAAATAAAATGAATATAGAAGGATAGATTTAAAAATATTATGGTTTTAAAAGATTTATTGGTAGCCATTAGAAAAATGAAACCATGTGTCATGTTAAGAGTCAGTTTAAAAGACAGACCCTGTTTCCTCCTTTCCCCATCCTGGATCAGCTCCAAGCAAGATATATAGAGAATGTATTCAAAGGCTAATTTATTGAAGTTATTAATTAGTTGATTAATACTTATTTAAAATACTCATATGCTTAATAAATGGCCAATTATCAGATGATTAAATCCAAGTCATCAAGCATCATATAAAAATGCATCAATTCATTAATAATTAGAAAACTTCACATTAAAGCAACTCTGTAGTTCCACCTCACACTAAAGTTCACAAAAAGGAAAATGACAGATTT
Source organism: Gracilinanus agilis (assembly GCF_016433145.1). Taxonomy (NCBI): domain Eukaryota; kingdom Metazoa; phylum Chordata; class Mammalia; order Didelphimorphia; family Didelphidae; genus Gracilinanus; species Gracilinanus agilis. The sequence continues at coordinate 556,863,663 of NC_058130.1, read as the reverse complement.
TAGAAGAGTGACAGGAAAAGTCACATCAATGTACTTTTGGTGAAACTGAAATGGTCCAATCATTCTGGAAATCAATTTGTAACTATACCCAATTATCTCCAGGATCCAATATAAAATTCTTTAGCTTTTAACAAATTAAAATTAAAAAATTTTTAGAAAGAATCCTTAGATCTCAGAATCAATATTGTATACTGGTTTCAAGGCAGCAGTGAGGGGGCATAATTAAGGGCCAGGGTCACACATCTAGAAAGTGTGTGAGGCAAGATTTGAACCTAGGACTGCACCCCCTTTTAAAGTCTGGCTCTCAATCCCCTGAGCCACCCAGCAGCCCCTCATTATTTTGTTTTTAAAGCCTTTCACAACCTGGCCTCTTCCTGAGCTTGCCTCCCCTCTAGGAACTCTGGGATCCAACTACACAGGCCTTTTGCTGTTCCTCACACATATTTCAGTGCCTTTCTGTGGCTGTTCCCCAGCCTTAGAGCTCTTTCCCCTCTCCAGTCCCTGTCCCAGTTTCCTTCAAGACTCAGAGCCCATCCTCCTTCTAGAGGGATTTTCCCTCCCTCATCGTAATCCCACGAGTTCCTGCAGAGATTACTTCCACTTTAACTGGGGTTAAGGGTTTGCCTGACTGTCTCCACAACCCTTAACACAGTGCCTGGCCCAAAGTAAGGGTTTTATAATTGCTTCATGACAACCAATATATGTCGGAGGCAGAACTTGAACGCAGCTCCTTTTGAATCCGAAGTCTGTCTTTTCTAATTGTTTCAGCAGCAAATAGCAAAAACAGAAGAACACTAAACCCCGTTTGGAAATACAAGGTAAACCCACCCCCACCCCACAACAAATGTAACTGAATAGGCTCATCTAAGAGGTCTGGGCAGGTACCAGCCACTAAATTGGGTGTTTCTGGCTCCTTCCTTCCTAGTTCTTGTTTTTGTTCTTCACAAGATCCCCGAGACCTCCTTCCCCGCTCCCCCGCAGTTCCCCCATTTTTTCCCGAGGTGTATGTCAGCATTCCAAGGGCCCCGCGCCCTGGCAATACTGTTTCCCAACAGTCACTAAGCCAACGTACGAAATTGACCACACGGTTGATGGCTGTTACCAATCTCTTAACTCCCAATTCTCAGCCCTTTTAAGCGCCTGGCCATTGGAAGATGAGTTACCAGGATCAGGGGGAAACGGAAATTAGCACCTTGACTGGCTTTGCTTTGGAGACTGGAGAGAAAGCCAAAGGCACAGGTCAAATTACTCAACTGCTCCTCAGCCTCTTCACTGCAGTCAAAGACATCTCTTACGCTGTGCGTAAAGCAGGAATAGTCCAACTCTACGGCCCCACGAATGTAACGGTCAAAGAAGTTAAGGAGCTGGATGTCTTCGCCAACAACCTGATCATTAACACTCTGAGGTCATCTTTTGGCACAAGTGTTCTTGTGTCAGAAGGAAGCAAACATGCCATAATAATAGAACCGGAAAAAAGAGGGAAATATGTGGTCTGCTTTGATCCTCTGGATGGGACTAATAACATTCACTGCCTTGCGCCCGTCGGCACTATTTTCGTCATCTATAGGAGGAAGTCAACTGGTGAGCCTTCTCAGGATGATGCTCTGCAGTCTGGCCGAAATGCTGTGGTTGCTGGCTATGCTCTATATGGAAGTGCCACAATGATGGTTGTCGCTATGGACTGTGGGGTCAATACATTTTTGCTGGATCCAGATATTGGGGAATTCATTTTAGTCCATAAGAATGTCCAGATCAGAAACAAAGGAAGCATCTACAGTATCAACGAAGGCTATACCAAGGACTTTGAGTCAGCTGTCTTAGAGTACCTGCAGTCGAAAAAATCTCCTCAGGACAGTACAGCTCCCTATGCTGCAAGGTATATCGGCTCATTGGTTGCAGATGTGCACAGGACCTTGGTGTATGGAGGAATTTTTCTGTATCCACCCAATGAAATGTACCCCCAAGGAAAGTTGAGGCTCCTTTATGAATGCAACCCTTTAGCCTTCATCATAGAAAGAGCAGGGGGACTAGCTACCACAGGAAAGGAGTCAGTCCTGGACATTGTTCCTACTGAAATCCATCAGAAAATACCACTGATTTTGGGCTCCCCAGAGGATGTGAAGGATTTTTTGAAGATTTATAAGAAGTATGAAAAGCCTGTTTGCAAATGTTGTCCCCACTAAAAAGAATTGCCAGACAACCAAAGATCTTACTACTTGGAGTGATTCTGACTGTGAAAGGTTAAGCTTCTAGGGCTAAGGAATAACAAAACATGGGCTATTTGCCACTATCCTTCCACAACCTACATGGAGTTTTGAGACTAACTAAAATGCTATTCTATAGTAGCACGAATAGCTAAAATATTTCTGGGATGTGGGAGGGAGGGTAGAAATAAATGTTATTCCTTCAAAACAAAATATTGTAATGTTTTACTAGGGGATTCTGGAAAACCTAAAAGCCACCAAACAACAGGTACCTGGGCTGCCATGGGGGGGAGAGGCAGAAAATTTCAGTCCAATGAACAGTTTCCTCCATGTTCCTCATCATCAAAGAAACAACACTCCCAGGGCAGGTTGTGAATCCTGGAAAGTATGCAGATTAGCTGGTTTGTGGCAAAGGGAATGATTGAGGCTGTCTTTGGTGGAGAGAGAGTATGAAGTGTTAGTGTATAGTAAGAGCTGAATTGTGTTATCTGGTGTGGAGGTGAGAACAATGCTTGATGGAGAGAGGTCAGGAGAAGGTGAAAGGTACACTATCTTGGCTGGGGTCTCTTCTCTTGTGTATGATTGGTAGTATGGGGTGTTGCTGCCATTCCTGTACAGCTCTTCCACTTGCTGTATCAAGCATCAGTCTAGCATCCTTCTAAACCATATCCACTGGGCTTGCTCTGGTTTTTATTATTGATTATGGTATTTAGTATGGGGAAAGTATGGGGGACTCTTGACAAACCACCTCCCTCTAAAATCTCTAGAATGGTGAGATTTTAGGTGTTGAGATATAGAGTGGAGGCAGAGTACTCTTGTGACTTTCAAGTCCCAGTAGATAAGTGACTTCTGGCACATGAGGTGAGTCTTCTAAAAAAGGCTAGTGGCCCTAAATTTATTGTTCCTTTAAATTGGGGGAGGGGGTAATATATTTTGGGAATGGTTTATTTTGAATCAGACCTAGAATTTCATTAGTACGCAGACCTGAAATTTCCTCTAGCAACATGAAGTGGGTACCTTATCTTTGATTAGTCTTTGCCATTTTGGGGACAGAGAAATAATTTGTCAGTCACAAACAATATCTGTCCAGAGATAAGACTTGAATCCAGATTAACCTGACTCTGATACCAGATCTCTACCTACAAAGCAATTTAGGGGTGTGTGTGTGTGTGTGTGTGTGTGTGTGTGTGTGTGTGTGTGTGTGNACAGAGAGAGAGAGACAGAGACAGAGAGACAGAGACAGAGAGAGAGACAGAGAGGCAGAGAGACGGAGAAAGAGAGACACAGACAGACAGAGATTATAGTGAATCACTGAATCTTGGAGAGGCATGACTTTTGAAGAAGAAAGGTTTGGGCCAATGGAATTATAACTCTGGGCCAAAGGAAAAATGTCACTTTTTCATTCGGGCATCTTCTTACAGATGCTGGATTGCTGAGTCTTTTGTTTTGTACAGCCAAAGTGCAAGGTGCTTTAGTCCCTTCTGGTGGTATAGGTTACACTAGTCATGTCTAGGAACAAGAAGCTGCTCTGCACACATGCTAATGCATGCTGAAATTGTAAAGTCAGTCTCAATTTCTCTTCAGGTGTGGTAACAGCAGTGAACAAGATTTCCTCTTTCACTGTGTGGTCCATGGCCAGTTCCCTAGAGTGATCCTCCAGCTGCATTTCCCACAGCTATAATAAATGGCTCTAAACCCAACATCTCTTACAGGGAAGATCACTGGCTGGGTTTTCCTTGGACCCCAGGGCTAGCAGGAAGTGTCTTCCATTTCACTGGGGTCTTCTGTGTCAAGGGGTTGGTGCCCAGCTGTGGCAGGTGAAGCAACTCAGCTGCGGTCTCCTCCTGAGTCTCGGGCTGACCAGGGGACAAGGAACACAGCC
>NC_058130.1:556847454-556856621 GCF_016433145.1 Gracilinanus agilis | reverse complement strand
CAGGTGAAGCAACTCAGCTGCGGTGGTCTCCTGAGTCTCGGGCTGACTAGGGGACAAGGAACACAGCCCTTGCTTGTCTCCTTCCTCATCTCCCAGGGTTCCCACAGTGAGTTCAAAAGCAAAAAAGTCATCAATATTATAAAAATAAATTACTTTGAGAACTTCCATAAGCAGGTGAATGAAATGACTAGAATCAGGAGAATAATTTATACAGCAACAGAAAATGTAGTGTTAGGTATAAAAGCTGTAAGAACTATGATGCAAAAAAATGGCCATTCATGACCCGAGAGGAGGAGAATGAAACATGCTATCCATGACAGTTACAAGAGAATTGCAGCGCAGAATTGAAGGTATTTATTTCTATAAACTGCCATTGAGGAAATTTTTACTTCATACCTATTAAAAGAAATTTTTCATTCCCCCCCTCCCCCACTGGATCAAGGGTGAGTGGAAGGAGAGAAAAACAGTTGTCCATTCATTAAAAAAAGAAACGAACAAACAAAAACAAAACAAAGGTACAGTTGAACTACAGATTTTAGATGCTCTATGTAGGGGTACCTAAGTAGCACAAATCTAGAGTTGGAAGACCCTAGGTTCAAATCTGACCTCAGATACTTCCTCACTGTGTGACCCTGGGCAAATCACATAAGCCTAATTGACTGACCGTTACTAGCCCTTATGAAGGAAGGAAGGAAGGAAGAAAAGAAAGAAGGAAGGAAACAAGGAAACAAGGAAAGAAGGAAGGAAGTCAGGGAGAGAGGAAGGAAGGAAAGAAGGAAGAAAAAAGAAAGATGCTACATGTAATTTTCAGATGAGGTCACTATTATTAGTTTGACTTAATTTTCTCTTTGTTATAAGACATCTCTAATGGAGTGGAAATAATCTGGAAATGTTTGAAATGTAAAAACAAAACATCTATATAACTTTTAAAAAAGATCTATATTTTCATTTCTTTTTAAAAACCCTTACTTTCCATCTTGGAGTCAATACTGTGTATTGTTCCAAGGCAGAAGAGTGATAAGGTTGAGGCAATAAGGGTTAAGTGACCTGCCCAGGGTCATACAACTAGGAAGTATGTGAGGTCACATTTGAACCCAAGGCCTCCTGAACCCTAGGCCTGACTTTCAATCCACTCAGTTGGCCCCTCTTTATTGTTTTGAAAGAGCCTAGACTAACCCTAGAAGTCTGGAAAAGAAATACTGAAAGACAAAAATACTATAAATTTTAAAATGTGATTTTATTTAGGGGCATCTCAAACATGAGGCTTAAGATCCCCAAACTGAGACATTTTTATTTGGAACCTCTTCAGGCTATTTGGCTCCCTCGAAAAGCCAATAATATTTGTTGTTAAATATTGATCAGATTTTTTTCATTCTTTTTGGAAGAACTAATAGAAGATGGAAAAAGTTTCACTGTTAAAGAATTTAGAAAACACCAGTTACAATTAAATCCTGGGGGCAGTCGATCCTGTAAGTTTACTTTCATCTTTAAAAGAAACATGAAAGTATAGATCCTCTAAGAATAGATTTTTTTCCCTTGGCATTTGCCTCTAAAGTGCAATAGAACACCATCTTTAGCAAAAGATGAGTAGGGGGTACAAATCTAGACTCTGCCCTTATTCCCTTTGTGATCTTAGGCAAGTCACTTCCTAGGTTTTGATTTCCTCATTGGTAAAGTGAGTAGGTGAGGGTACATATGGGGTGCTCTCTAGCTCTAAATCTATGTTCCAGAATCTATTCAGTAGCTCTTAACTGTTAAATAGTTTGTAGGCAATTTGTAATTATACCTTCATGAGAATTGTCCTTCCATTTCAAAGTTTTTTTAAATGTTTTATTCAGAGACTTAGACTAATACCACTTTCCTTAAAGCTGTTTTTGATGCAATTTTGGAAAACTTCCCATCCTATGAAAATTTCACTTCTTGGAACATGGGAGCTGTACTTTCACAGACATTAAATACTCAATCCTCAGAAAATACTTTTTTTTTTGGAAACTCAGAGCCCAGAAACCTGGCACAGGTCTCATCACATTCTTCTCTTGTGATTCATCCAATACCTGCTTTCTTCAGAAAAATCTTTCCTACACACAAAGGGGAAAATATGTAAGGTTGGGAAAACCCAATTACCTTTTTCTCTAGCAATACTGTTATCCACCTTGAGTGAAGAATTTTTCAGGTAAGTAAATATTATTTATAGGTATTGACTTTCATTCTTTTTCTAATAGAGCATTACTTTCAGGATCAAATTTAAATCATCTGTTTTCTAAGGCCACTGGTGTACTGATAAACATTTAACTACCAGCTCTCTAGGGAAGGGGTATGTATGCATGAGAAACTTTTAAGTTTAATCTGCATTATTACCATTTTCTCCATCACATTATTTTTTTAAATGTCTTTATACTGTAAAAAATTAATTCTCAGGCATCTCAGCCCCATGCTCCCATTCCTGCACCAAAGAAGGAATCAATCAACAAAAATATATGTATTTAAACTATGCCTTTCATGTTTCTTTTTATCAGTTGGTTCTTTGGAGGTGGACATTCACAAGTTATTCTTCAAATATTAAATATGCAGCTGTGTATAATGTTCTCTTGGTTCTTCTTATTTCACTCTTCATTATTTCCCATAAGTCTTTTCAAGTTGTTATTTTTTAAAATTAACCTGCTCTTCATTTCTCATAATATGGTAGTATTCCATCACAATCATATACCACAACTTGTTTAACCATTCCCCATTTGATGGACATCACCTCAATTTACAGTTCTTTACCACCACCAAGAGAGCTTTTATAAATATTTTTGAACATATAGATTCTTTTCTTTTTTCTCTGATCTCCTTGGGAAATAGATCCAACTGGGTTATTGCTGGGTCTAAGGGAATACACAGTTTTCTAACTTTCTGGGCACAATTCCAAATTGTTCTCCAAAATGGTTCAATCCATTCACATTTCCACCAACAATGTATTAGTGCCCCAATTTTTCCATATCCTCTCCAACATTTGTCATTTTGTCCTTTAATCATTTTAGCCAATCTGATAAATGTGAGATGATATCTCAGAATTGTTTTGATTTACATTTTTCTAAGAGTAGAAATTTAGAGAAAATTTTCATGTGTGTGTGCGTGTGTATATATATATATATTGCTTTGATTTCTTCATCCAAAAATTGTCTATTCATATCTTTTGACCATTTATCAATTGGGGATCTTGATCGCATCCATTAGAAGTCTAGAAAATCACTAAGAATATGGAAAGGAAGGGGGAGAGATGAAAGCTCTTCCATAATGGCAGAGTGTGACTAGGGTAGCTTACTGATATGTCACATTTATAGTTTAATTCTTCAAAAAAATGAGGGATATTGAAAATAAAGAAAAAACATTATTAACGAATTACAGAGAGAATAGAAGAAACTTTTGCCAATCAAATATATGAATAGGAGATAGTTCATCATGATAAATGAGATAGATTCACAAAAGGCGAAATGAAAGTTTTTAATTGCATAAAATTTTAAAGATTTTGTACAAAGTCAATGGAATTAAAATTAGGAAAAAAAGAATCTTTGTAGCAAATTTCTTATATAAAGTTTGAATTTCTAAAATATATAGTGCACTGATTCAAATTTATGAAAGTGTGAATCATTCTTCTAATAGGCAGCTTTGAGAGGAAGATATCAATGATATCTATAGCCATGTAGAAAAAATGCTCTAAATCACTAATAATTAAAAAATTGCAAATTAAAATAACTCTCAGGTGCCACCTTATACCCATCAGCTTGGCAAATTTGACAAAAGAGTAAAATGAGAAAAGATAGGAGAGCTGTGGGAAAATAGATGCTTTAACAGATTATTGGTAGAGCAGCGGGTACTATGCAGCTTTCAAATTGTGTATACTCTTTGACTTAGCAATGTGACTAGTAGGTCTATACCACAAAGAGCGTAAAGAAAAAGAAAAAGAATTCTTACATACAAAAATATTTCTAGCAACTCTTTCTATGCTGGAAAAGAATTTTAAATTAAGGAAATGTCCTTAAATTGGGGAATGGTTGAATAAGTTATGGTATATATGAATGTGCTGTAACACTATTATGTCATAAAAGTGATAAAGATCAAGGTTTCAGAGAAACCTGAGACGACTTGTTTGAACTGATGGAAAGCGAAGTGAGCAGAACCAATAGAAAAAAATGTACACAATAAAAACAATACTATAAAACCAAATAATTCTGAAAGCCTTAAGAACTCTGATCAATTACCATCCAAGAGGACTCATGGTGAAACATGCCATTTACTTCCAGAAAAATGGTTGGCTATCATATTTCTCAGATTTTCTAAATCTTTCAAAGTAATTCATCTTTATAATATTATTGCTTTTATATAATTACTACATTGCATATTATCCTAACAGACACCCAAAAGCACACATATCCATGACCCAAAATATATGCATGTATATGTGTGTATATACATATGTTATATATAATCTATGTCTATATCTATCTTTATGAAAATGACTAATTTAGGGATCTATTTTATTGACTAAATATATTTGCAACAGGTTTTGTTTTTCTTGCCTTCTCACTGAAGTAGAGATAGGTGGGAGAGAATTTGCAACAAAATAAAGTTGAATTTAAAGTTTATTTTTAAATTAAAAATACTATATATAAGATATGACATCTATCCAAAAGGACAAATTGGGAAGTGTGTCACTGTGTATTTTTATTGCAGGGATTTACTCCAAATAGCAAAATTCCCAACAGAAACATGTCAGAGATGCCGAAAGAATTGTGTAGGCACTATTGGCCTTTGTCTTAATCCTGCCTATTTTGATTTTGACAAAATACATTTATGGATTTCATAATATTTTTCAAAAACACCAGTGGTTATCCATGTCCTTATGGCATCTTTGAATTATGTTGTTGTTGTTATCGTTGTTGTTGTTGTTGTTCAGTCATGTCCAACTCTATGGACCCCATGGACAAAGTCCATGGGTTTTTCTTGGCAAAGAAACTGAGTGGTTTGCCATGTCCTTTTCTAGTGCGTCCCCATTTTATAGATGAACTGAGACAAATAGAGGTTAAATGACTTGTCCAGGGTCATAACTAGTAAGTGTCCCAAGGCTGGATTTGAACCCAGGTCTGCCTGCCTCCGGACCCTGTGTTCTAGTTGTCCTTGTTTGAAAACAAGTCCCTTATTTATATACATCAGTTGCCTAAGTGTTAGGTTATTGTTTCAGGTATATCACATTTTAAAGACCATCTACAAAGGGTAGAAAGGAATTGTGGTCTGTATCCTTGGAAAGGACCATGTTCTAGCTCCCAGATTTCATATTACAGTGATCCCTCACCTCTTGCAGGAGTTATGTTTCAGAGACCCTGCAATAGCTGAAAATCCAGGAAGTAGCAATGTTATATTTATCATTTATCTATATATTTATGGCTTTATCAACCCTTCCCACTCTTCTATAAACTTATCTCACACTCTTATTAGCCTACAGTCACTGAGCCAATCAGCGCCCCAGATACAGAACACAGCACTGTAGTTGGTCACCTTTCATTCCATCAGTCAGTGGTGCGCCAGGATAAGTATAACTCCACAAAACAGAATTAGGTTTTTTTTTTTAAACCCAGGATAAAGTGAAGCCACAATAAGTGAACTGCAATATAGGGAGGGATAACTATATATCAGAACAACCCAACCTTACCTCAATTAAAGGACTGACTCACTATTAGACAAACCAAGTAGATGGACTCATTTATATGAGGAAGGTCTAATAATTCCTGTCTGCATTCATTTCACTGCCACCTATTGAGTCTTATTTTTTTTTAATAGTATAAAATTTAGACTTGGAAAAGGCTTAGCGGTTATATAGTCCAACTCTATTTTTACAAATTTTAGATTAAAATTTCTTTTTCTCAATGAACAAAAACAAATTTTGTCTCCTGCTTATCCCCTGCAGTTGGACAAAGGGGGAAAATCCTCAAGTTAAATAATCATAATCAAAATGCATTCTCACATTGGCCATGTCCAAAAAAATTATATCTCATCTTTGAACTCTGAGTCCATCAGGTCTCTATCAGAAGGGTGTTGTCATCTAAATCTTCATCAGTTATCTGGAATTGTGCTCAGTCTTTGCTTTCATTGGATTTCTTTTGTTGTTGTTTGTGTGTGTGTGAAAAAAATTTTGCATTTAATGTGTCCATTAAAAGTTTAACATTGCATCCAAGTCATTGACTAAATCCTTAAGACAGCCATTCTCCAACAGATAATTGGTCAAAGGACATAAGTTTTCTTCCTTTTGTTTCTTGTTTTCTTATGCATTTATGTATATATTTTTAAAGATATTTTATTTTCCCAAGTATATGTAATAACAATTTTCCACAAACATTTTCTGAAATTACAAGATTGAAATTGTCTCCCACCCTCCCTTTCCACCCCCTCTCAGAGAAGGGAAGCAATTTGATCTGGGTTATACATGTATCATCATGCAAAACACTTTCATATTGTCAATGCTGTAAGAGAATACACATATAAAACCATTACCACAAAAAAAAATTAAAATGCAAATAAACTAAAGTGAAAAATAAGTATGCTTGGATCTGTACTTTAACTCCAACAGTTACTTCTTGGATTTCTTAAATCTTTCAAAGTTGTTCATTTTGACAGTTTTCTTATTGTATAAATTCTACTCCCTTGACTGCATACTGCATACTGCATACAAGTGTCTCCAGGTTTCACTGAAACTATCCCTTTCATTCTTTTTTTTTTAAACCCTTACCTTTCACCTTAGAATCAATTCTATGTATTGGTTCTATGGCAGAAGAGAGGTAAGGGCTAGGTGATGGGGGTTAAATGACTTGCCCAGGGTCATGCATCTAGGAAGTGTCTGAGACCAGATTTGTACCAAAGATCTCTCATCTCAAGCCCTTGTTCTCAATCCACTGAACCACCTAGCTGCCCCTTCTTCATCATTTCTAGTAACACAAGAGTCACTCAACTCTTAACTATGGTTTGGAAAAGCTATAGCATGTGAAGTAGTCATGTGAAGTAGTCACATTCCCTCCTCAGATGGGCTAAACATCCCTCAGTGAGTTAGAGGGATGTCTTCCCTTAGCATATAAAAACCTCCTCTGGCAGAATGGGTAGATGAGAACAATTTGTTTCAACTACCATGAAGGTGGCCAAGGCAGGCACTGTAGAGTGCCTAGAGCTTGGTCAGACTTCAGAGACACCAAGGCCATCTACTGCATCTCCTGCCATCACCAGGAGTCCTGACTTTTGTCCTGGCACCAGACTTCAATGACTGGAAGGGAAAGCGAAGCTGACAATTTGCAGGATTCTGCCTTATTTCAATTCATTAGGAAGTCCTCACGCTCCTGATGTCATTGGTCCTCTTTGAAAACAAAGAATGACAACATAGCACAATAGTATTACATTACATTGCTATGCTACAATTTGTTTGTTCATTCTATAATTGATGGGCTCTGCCTCTGTTTCCAGTTCTTTGACAGTTCAAAAAGCCCTCGTTTTACAGATTAACTACAACCTCATCTAGAATGTAAAACTAAAACCCACAACTGCTCCCAGATATCGCTGTCCACATAATGACTGGCCAGACCACACAAAGAAACTCTGGGCATGGTAGGTCACACAATAAAAAAGTTTGTAAATGGCTCCCCCCACTTTTTTTCCCTTTCTCTCACTCTTTCACCCCACATAAAATTTCTAGATTGCAGAACTAACTTCAACATTAGAGCTAAAGGAATGAATGGCTTGTATCTGAAAGCTGTAGGAACAATGGCATAATAGCTGATTTGAAAAAAGCACCTGAAGAATAATATGGTTCAGTTTGGAGAATAATGTGGTTCAGTTACTAAGGGCCTGTCATATGCAGAGCACTTTTCTCTGTCTGGGAAAGATATGCAAACAAACAAAACTTCTGGAAATTAAGAGTTTATTGGTAGGGGTGGGAGTAAGAAATATAACATAGAAATAAATGATAACTAGGATATCATTGAATATCCGGCAGTTATACAGTGTTTGAATAAGGTCTGCAAAGTTTTATATATGTTAATTCCTTTCATCACAGCAGATACTATTATCCCCATTTTGTGGAGAAGGAAACAGAAACTGAGAGGTTGTGACTTCCTCAGGGACCCAGAGTTAATCAGTGTCTAAGGGAGGATTTGAACTCAGATCTTTCTTAAGTCCCATACTCTTTATCTATTCTGCCACCTTATCAGATAGAGAAAGGGACACTGGACAATGGAAAATGGATTGGAAACCTGGCCCCTATGCTTCCTGGCTCTGTGGCCAAGGCTTAATTTCTTTGAATTTCAAAGAGAAAGAGAGAGTACCTACTTGAAGTACCTACCTTTTCCTCCTAGAATGTAATTGGTATTCTCATATAAGCAGGGAATTGTTTGATTCAGAGGTCTGTTGGCAAGGAATCCCCACAGATGAGCCTTCTTTTTCATGCCCCTGAAGTTTGTTCACTAACCAGAGGAAGACTGTATCAGGATACAGCCTGCTTCCTCTTAAGTAACTTCAGAGAAGACCCAAAGGTGACAAAGAGGAAGTTCCAGATTTCTTTTTGCCCCTTTCATATGTATGATGCCCCACAGCCAGTTTTTCTTAGATGAATAAACCCTGTAGTAGACCTTAAGGTGAGTGTAGCTCTATCTCTGTTCCTTAAACTTTCAGCCTGGGTTAATACAATGAGGTATGCATCCTAAGAAACAAAGGTTTTCACTGACAGATATATCCAGGGTAAAGTTGATAAATGCTCTCAGGACAAAAAAAAAAAAAAAAGTACACAGCACATTTTTGAGTTTAACCTGCATTACTTCCTTGAATCAATCAATGAAACAATAAATCAAGTCCTGATTTGTAGCTTTTGCTGATTTGTGAGATATAAAGGCTCACACTGAAACTGTAACAATTAGCTGTCAGGGAGCCACCTCTAGCTGACTCCCAGTACAACCCTGGGTGTATCTACATAAATCATTTACAAAACCTCCACCATTTGGAATACTTGGTGAAAAAGAGGGAGGGGGAATGGGAGAGAGGGAGACAGAAAGATAGAAAGACACGCAGAAACAGAGATAGAAATAGAGGCAGAGAGAGAGAGAGAGAGAGAGAGAGAGAGAGAGAGAGAGAGAGAGAGAGAGAGAAAGAGA
>NC_058130.1:556827982-556845102 GCF_016433145.1 Gracilinanus agilis | reverse complement strand
CAGACAGAGACAGAGAGAGAGAGACAGAGACAGAGAGACAGAGACAGAGAGAGAGACAGAGAGGCAGAGAGACGGAGAAAGAGAGACACAGACAGACAGAGATTATAGTGAATCACTGAATCTTGGAGAGGCATGACTTTTGAAGAAGAAAGGTTTGGGCCAATGGAATTATAACTCTGGGCCAAAGGAAAAATGTCACTTTTTCATTCGGGCATCTTCTTACAGATGCTGGATTGCTGAGTCTTTTGTTTTGTACAGCCAAAGTGCAAGGTGCTTTAGTCCCTTCTGGTGGTATAGGTTACACTAGTCATGTCTAGGAACAAGAAGCTGCTCTGCACACATGCTAATGCATGCTGAAATTGTAAAGTCAGTCTCAATTTCTCTTCAGGTGTGGTAACAGCAGTGAACAAGATTTCCTCTTTCACTGTGTGGTCCATGGCCAGTTCCCTAGAGTGATCCTCCAGCTGCATTTCCCACAGCTATAATAAATGGCTCTATACCCAACATCTCTTACAGGGAAGATCACTGGCTGGGTTTTCCTTGGACCCCAGGGCTAGCAGGAAGTGTCTTCCATTTCACTGGGGTCTTCTGTGTCAAGGGGTTGGTGCCCAGCTGTGGCAGGTGAAGCAACTCAGCTGCGGTCTCCTCCTGAGTCTCGGGCTGACCAGGGGACAAGGAACACAGCCTTTGCTTGTCTCTTTCCTCATCTCCCAGAGTTTCTGCTGTGAGTTCAAAAGCAAAAATGTCATCAATATTATAAAATATGATTTTGAAAACTTCCATAAGTAGGTGAATGAAAGGCCTAGAATCAGGAGAATAATTTATACAGTAACAGAAAACAGTGTTAAGTGTGAAAGCTATAAAAATCCAAAAAATTACCATTCATGACCTGAGAGGAGGATGAAACATGCTATCCATGACAGAGGTTCGAGAGAATTGCAGCACAGAATTTAATGTATTTATTTCTATAAACTGCCATTGAGGAAATTATGCTTTACTACATAGCTATTATAAGAAAATTTTCTTTTTTTTCCCTTGTGGGGTCAAGGATGAATGGGAAGGAGAGAAAATAGTTGTCCATTCATTAAAAAACAAAACAAAACCAGCTCCAGGTGAACAACAGATTTGAAATGTTCTATATAGGGAGACCTAGGTAGCACAAGTCTAGAGTTGGAAGACCCTGGGTTCAAATCTGACCCCAGATTCTTCCTCACTCTGTGACTCTGGGAAAGTCACATAAGCCTAAATGCCAGATCCTTGCTTAGAAAGAAAGAAAAATAAAGATGCTACATGGAATTTTCAGATGAGGTCACTGTATCCTTAATTTGACTTAACTATCTCTTTGTTACAAGAGACCTCTGATGAAGTGGAAATAATTTGGAAATGTTTGAAATGTAAAAACAAAACACATCAACATAACTTTTAAAAAGATCTATATTTTCTTTTCTTTTTAAAAATCCTTACCTCCCATCTTAAAATGAATAGTATATTGGTTCCAAGGTAGAAGAGTGATAAGAACTAGGCAATAAGGGTTAAGTGACCTGCCCAGGGTCACACAACTAAGAAGTATGTGAGGTCACATTTGAACAAAGCACCTCCTCTCCCCCTGGCCTGACTCTCAATCCACTGTCATTTAGTTGCCCCCTCTTTATTTTCTTGAAAGAGCCTAGACTAACCCTATAAGTCTGGAAAGGAAATTCTGAAAGACAAAGATACTCTAAAATGTGATTTTATTTAGAAATGTCTCAAACATGGTGCTTAAGATCCCAAAACTGGGGTTAGTGACATTCTTATTTGGAACCTCTTCATGGCTACTTGGTTCCCTAGAAAAGCCAACAATATTTGTTGATCTGATTAGATTTTTTTTCATTCTTTTTGGAAGAACTAATAGAAGATGGAAAAAGTTTCACTGATAAAGAATTTAGTAAACATCAATTACAATTAAATTTGGGGGGAAGTTGATTGCGTAAGTTTGCTTTAGTACTTAAAAGAAACATATGAATTTTGAGTATAGATTTTCTCAGAATAGATATTTTTCTCTTAGTAGTTGACCCTAAAGTGCAATAGAATACTATCTTTGGCACAAAAAAAGTAGAGGGTACAAATCTAGACTCTGCCCTTAGATCTTAGACAAGTTACTTTCTAGGTTTTGGTTTCCTCATTGGTAAAGTGAGTAGGTGAGGGTGCATGTGGGGTGCTCTCTAGCTCTAAATCTATGCTCCAGAATCTATTCAGTAGCTCTTAACTATTAAATAGTTTGTAGGCAATTTGTAATTATATCTTCATGAGAATTGTCTTTCCATTTCAAAATATAGTTGTTTTATTCAGAGACTTGGACTAATACCACTTTCCTTAAAGCTGTTTTTTGATGGAGTTTTAGAAAACTTCCCATCCTATGAAAATTTCACTTCTTGGAACATGGGAGCTGTACTTTCACAGACATTAAATAATCAATCCTCAGAAAATACTTTTTTTGGAAACTCAGAGCCCAGAAGCCTGGAGCAGGTCTCATCACATTCTTCTCTTGTGGCTCATCCAATACCTGTTTTCTTCAGAAAAATCTTTCCTACACACAAAGGGGAAAATATGTAAGGTTGGAGAAACCCAATTACCTTTTTCTCTAGCAATACTGTTATCCACCTTGAGTGAAGAATTTTTCAGGTAAGTAAATATTACTTATAGGTATTGATTTTCATTCTTTTTCTAAGAGAGTATTACTTTCAGGATCAAATTTAAATAATCTATTTTCTAAGGTCACTGATATACTGATAAACAGTGTGAGATGATATCTCAGAATTGTTTTGATTTACATTTTTCTAAGAGTAATAATTTGGAGAAATTTTTCATATGCATATAGATTTCTTCGATTTTTTCATCCAAAAATTATCTATTCATATCTTTTGATCATTTATCAATTGGGGATCTCAATCATATCCATCAGAAGTCTAGACAATCACTAAAAATAAAGAAAGGAAAGGAGAGAAATGAAAGCTGTTCCATAATGGCAGAGTGTGACTAGGGCAGCTTACTGATATCTGTCACATTCATAGTTTACTTCTTTGAAAAATTGAGGGATATTGAAAATCAAGGAAAAATTATAAACAAATTAATGGGAGCATAGAAGAAATGTTTGCCAATCAAATCTACAGATAGGAGAAAATAATTCATCATGATAAAATAGATAGATTCACAACAGGTGAGATGAAAATTTTTGATTGCATAAAATTTTAAAGATTTTGTACAAAGTCAATGGAATTAAAATTAGGAAAAAAAGCAGAAATTGGGAAAAATCTTTGTTGCAAATTTCTTGTATAAAGTTTGCATTTCTAAATATAGAGTGCACTGATTCAAATTTATGAAAGTGTGAATCATTGTTCTAATAGGCAGCTTTGATAGGAAGAAATCAATGATATCTATAGCCATGTGGAAAAAAATGCTGTAAATCACTAATTAAAAAATTGCAAATTAAAATAACTCTCAGGTGCCACTTTATACCCATCATCTTGGCAAATTTGACAAAAAAGTAAAATGATAAAAGATAGTGGAGCTGTGGGGAAATAGATGCTTTAACAGATTATTGGTAGAGCTGTGAACTAGACCCATTATTCTGGAAAGCAATTTGGTACTATGCCCAAAAAGCTTTCAAACTGTGCATACTCTTTGACTCAGCAATATGACTAATAGGTCTATACCCCAAAGAGAGTAAAGAAAAAGGAAAAGAATTATTACATACAAAAATATTTCTAGCAACTCTTTTTATGCTGGAAAAGAATTAGAAATTAAGGAAGTATCCATAAATTGAGGAATGGTTGAATAAGTTATGGTATATATGAATGTGATGTAATACTCTGTCATAAAAAGTGATAAAGGTCAAGGTTTTATATAAACCTGAGAAGACTTGTATGAACTGATGAAAAGTGAAGTGAGCAGAACCAAGAGAAATAGTGTACATAATAACAACAATACTATAAAACTAAATAATTCTGAAGGCCTTAAGAATTCTGATCAACTACCATCCCATAAGTCTCATGATGAAGCATGCTATTTACCTCCAGATAAATATTGGCTATCATATTTATCAGATTTCCTAAGTCTTTCAAAGTTGTTCAACTTTATATTATTGTTATTGTATGATTATTGTATTGCATATTATTCTAATGCACAACCAAGTACACACACATCCATGACCCAAAACATATACATGTGTGTATATTTTATATATAATCTATGTCTATATCTATCTTTATAAAAATGACTAATTCAGGGATCTATTTTATTAATCATATATATTTGCAGCAGGTTTTATTTTTCTTGCCTTCCTAATGAAGGAGAGGTAGGTGGGAGGGAATTTGAAACTGAAATGAATTTAAAATTTATTTTTAAATTATAAATAAAAGACTATAAAAGATGACATCTATCCAAATGGACAAATTGAGAGGTGTGTCATTGTGTGTTTTTATTGCAAGGATTTACTTCAAGTAGCAAAAGTCCCAACAGAAATAAGCCAGAGAAGCCAGAAGGATTGTGTGGGTACTATTTGGCCTTTGTATTAATTCTACCTAATTTATTTTTGACAAAGAATACATTTTTGGATTTCATAATATTTTTCAAAAACACCCGTGGTTATCCATGTTCTTATGACATCTTATGTCCCTTTCTTGCATGAGTATACAATGTGGAGATGTGCTGAAACCAGCTTGAACCAGCTTGTGAGAACCAATTCTCAAATTTTGTGTGAATATTTACCCCTCAGCAACCAGCAAATACTACAAATCAGGTTTGATTTATTGTTTTGTTAATCATCTAGACTTAATAAAATGATAAAGAAAATGGTAATAATGCAGAGTAAATGTAAAAGTGTTTTCTCCAGAGGGCTGGTGGTTAAATATTTACCAGTATACCTTGGTACAATGAGGGTCATACAGGAGAGAAAAATCTTTTCTAAGTGCAAAGTCTGGGAGCTTACCCCCCCCCCCAGTTTTTTGCTAGAGAGTTTTGCTCTTTCCCTGGAGGCATAAACATGAGTTATTTTGTAACTGTGCTTTTGGGGGTAGAATTATTATAAATGTAGGTTATATTTTATAAATCTATCCCATAGAAATGACCAATGTTATATCTAAAATGGTCTATAAATCTCAATTTTCAAAGAATACTCTTGAGTATATGTTTTAGAAATCAGCTTCTTAGCTTGCTGATATTTTAAATAGTATAATTATTGTTAAATACCATCATTATATAGCATCTTCCTTCAACTGCTTCATTGTGGAGTAGAAATGACTGAGTTCTCGAAGGCTACTCCAGGAGAGCCCAAGCCTTGGTGCTACAGATCACAGGACTGAGAGATCATCTAATCCAGTGGTTCCCAGACTTTTTTGGCCTACTGCCCCCTTTCCAAAAAAAAAATTACTTAGTGCCCCCTGCCACATACTATCACCGCCCCCTTACAGTTATTCACCTCCCCCAAATGCACCTGTGGCCATCACTGCCTCCCTGGATCGCTGCAGCACCCACCAGGGGGCGATGGCGCCCACTTTGGGAATCACTGGTCTAATCCAACAGGTCTAAAGTGTTGTCCAAGGAGTCCTGGAAGGCTCTGATAACCTTTCAGAGGGTCCTCTTTTTTGGAAAAATTATAATTATTTATAGTAACATGTAGTGGGTTTATTACTGATTTTTCAATGAGTTAATATTTTAAATGTTTATCCATTTTACTGTCTAGTATAATAAATTTTGATAGATATAATCACATAAATAAAAACTCCTTGGGGTCCTAATTTTTAAGCATGTAAAAAGTTCCTTTACAGTTCTAGTGGAGAGAACACTGATCCCAAAATTAGGAACACCTAAAGTCAAATCTGGCATCAGATACTCACTAGTTGTGTGACCGTGGCCAAGTCTCTTAATCTCTGTCTTGTTTTGTTTATTTATAAAATGAGAATAATAATGGTATCCTGGGGTTGTGGTGAGGTTCAAATGAGATAACTGTCAAATGCTTAGCACAGTATCTGGCACATAGTAAGTGCTATAGAGCATCATTATTGGTATCATTATCTAATTCGACTTCTCATTCTATACATGAGGAAAACTGAGACCCAGAGAGGGAAAGTGGCTTGTCCAGGGTCATGTAAAAAGTAAATCACAGATCTGTGATTTGAATTAACCCCTCAAGCTCTGAATCTAATATTTTTTAATAACAATGCCACAGCTCCTTAGGCACCCAGAAAAGCTTTGAATTCTGTTGTCGTTGTTCAGTCATGTCTAATTCCATGGATCCCATGGACTTTGTCAGTGGGTTTTTCTTGGCAAAGAAACTGGAATGGTTTGCCATGTCCTTCTCTAGAGTGTCCTCATTTTATAGATGAACTGAGACAAATACAAGTTAAATGACTTGCCTGGGGTCATACAGCTAGTAAGTGTCTGAGACTGGATTTGAACCCAAGTCTGCTTGCCTCCAGCTGCCCTTGTTTTGAAAACAAGTCTCTTATTTATATATATCTACTGCCTATTGTTTCAGGTACTACACATCTTAAAGACCAGGGGTCAGGCATGGCTCTTTCTGCAGGAGCCATAAAGTCAATTTTTTTTCAGGCACTGTTACAGGAGTGTGCACTGTGAGCACTGTACGGCTCTCAGGAAATTACATTTTAAAAAATGTGGCGTTTATGGCTCTCACGGCCAAAAAGGTTGCCAACCCCTGTTAAAGATCATGTACAAAGGTAGAAAGGAATTGTGATTTATGTCCCTGGAAAGGGGCCCTGTTCTAACTCCCAGATTTCGTTTATAGCATAACCTTACAAGTAGATGGATTCATTTATGTGAGGAAGACCTAATAATTCATGTGCACATCCATTTCACTGCCACCTATTGAGACTTTTTTTATAATAGGATCATAAAATTTAGGCCATATAGTCCAACTCTATTTTTACAAATTTTTAGATTAAATTTTCTTTTTCTCAATTAACAAAAATAAATTTTGTCTCCTGTTCACCCCTTACAATTAGAAAAAGGAAAACAAAAACCCTTAGGTCAAATAATCATAATCAAAACACGTTCCCTCATTGGTCAACTCAATCACGTACAGAAAGCACCCAAGAGAGCCTAGGGACGGTACTCTCTCTCTACCCAAGAACAAAGCTGAACTTTAACACATAGACAAGATCCCTATGCCTCAACCCCACCTGAACAAAAAAAAAAAAAATAAAAAAGAGGCTGAAAAATGAGAGAGCCTACCTTCATCAACAACCCCAAAATTTCTGAACAAATGCCACTATCAGTGAGATGAACACAAGAGATCTAGGAGTATTGATTCTAAGATGGAAGATAAAGGTTAAAAAAAAAAAAAGGAATTCAATCCAATTAATATGGTACATAGAGTCATTTAGAGTTAGTTGAATAAGAAAGAACAGATTTCTAACAAACAAAATGACTAGCCTTTAACCAAAAATCATGCAACTGAATCTGCTTACTTCCATCTCCCCTGGGGAAAAAAAATTAAGAGAAAGTCTAAGGTGCCATCTTATGAACAAAACCAGGAAAAATTCAACTATAGAGAAAATGGTTGCAAAGTTTGGAGGGCAGAGGGAATATTTTTGTTTTCAATTACTTTTGTATGTCCTCAAGATGAGTCCCAACCCCCAGGGACTTCATTCTGATTTTTATTATTCTTAGGTAGACTTTTCTTTGGCTACAGTGGACAGTAGGGATGATACGAATGCAAACAATCATCCACATGGGAACCATGAAGAAGGACCTTCCCCTTGTCTCCCGCCTCCCAGGGGCCATGGAGAGAAGACTTTGTTTCTCCTGTAGATTTTCTAGGGCTAAGGAGTATTTGTTTGAGGGTCCAGGTAGGCTAATATAATCATAGAGTTATGACCCCTGGGCACCCTGGGATCTGGTGAGAGGCTTCAAGGAATGAGATTTCTTTCACATCTAAGACTGGACTTCTCTCTCCTTTCTTTTTTTCTTTGTTGTTACAAAAGAAATTTTCATTTGCAGAACATCTGTTATTTAGCAACATGCAAATTGCCAATAAATAATTCCAGATTTTTTTTTTTTGCAAGCAAAGCTATAAACAAACCCAGCCACATGCAGAAATGGAAGTCATTTTTCCTTTGAAAGCTCATTAGGTTCTGCACGATTGGAAGAGATTTGGAAGAAAAACCCTTGCTTAGCAGATGCTTCAGAGTGTGTGTATATGTGTGTTTGTACACAAATAATAAAATAAAGTCAAAGGGTAGATAATTCCTCAGAAACCTTCAACATATTGCATTTGGGTTGTCTTCTGTTCCAATTTTACTCTTCTAACCACATTATAGTTATTGAATAAATATAAAATCTCTTAAAATCCATTTATTTTTTAATAGTTTGTTTGTTCCTTTTGCCAATTTTTTAGACCATGCTTGCTGTCCTCGTAAACAACAGAGAATTACAAACAAGAATTACATTCAGCTAATGAGTTGTGTGTGTGTGTATTTGTGTATTTTAATTTGCGAATTTTTCAGGAAATCAAATTTCCTCAATGGTTTGCTAAGCAAAATTCATGGTCCATCCACAAGAACATTTTCAGGGAAATCCTTTGTGTCACTGCTGAAATGATTCCACTGTGAAGTTCATGGAAGGTGGAAGGGAAGAGGTGAAGAGGAAAAACTCCTATTTAGGACAGGCTTGGACAACCAAGTACTGGGGAAGGAGTACCCCTAAGTAGCATCTGGTGTTCAAAATTCTGAAGTCAATGAAGTTCACAGAGCCTGACACATTTTAAATGGTTGGTTGGTTCTCTTTAGTGCCTTCAGTCTATTCATTTTTTTAAAACCCTTAACTTTCATCTTAGAATCAATACTGTGTATATATAAGACAGAAGGATGGTAGAGGCAGGCAATGGGTGTCAAATGAGTTGCCCAGTTCCACACAGTTAGGAAATGTCGGGCCAGATTTGAATCCTCCCATCTCTAAGCCTGACTCTCCATCCACTGAAGTCTATCTTTTACTCTTCCTTTCTCTCAGGCCCCTAGTTTCTTCATGCTCTCTCATCAAAATGAGCAGTTTTATCTTTCATTCAAATGGAGAAAATTTTATAAGATTATAGATTTAAAGCTGAGAGGGGACTTGGTAGGTCATCTTGTCCAACTCCCTCATTTTACAGAGGAGGAAATTGAGTCTCTGAGATAGGAAGTGAATTACTCGTGATCATTGTAGCTGGTATCAAGCAGAGATGAGATTTTCATTCTAAAATTCTGCTATACCGGGCTACCCATTTCAGCTTAAAATGCTACTCTTTCCAGGAAATCTGCAAAATGGGAATAATAATAGCTTTTACCTCACAGGGCTATTGTGAGCATCCAATAACATTGTATGCAAAGTATCTTACTATGTAATTATTATTGCTGTCCATATTCCATTTCATAGGACCATATTCTCTTGGGGTTGGGAGTTATAGCTCCTTTGAGGAATCATATGAGGTAATATACAGTCAATAAATATTTATTAAGTGCCAACAATGCCAGGCCCTGTGGTAAGCAATGGAAATATAAAGGTAAAAGTCCTTGCTTTCAAGGAGCTCACTGCCTAATGAGAGACACAACAGACAAATAACTATGTATAAGCAAGCTATAGACAGGAGAAATTGGAAATAAAGGAGTTTTCAGTGAACTAAAACCTCCAGATTTTTTTTTTCAGAACTGTGACCTATTCATGACTCTTTTATCTTATTAAGCACATAAATCCACTGGAGTTTCTGTTTTTTTTTGTTGTTTGTTTGTTTGTTTTTTGAGTTCCTTGGTCTTCCTCTATTTCATTTGCTCTTGTTCATTTCCTGGATAGAAGCTGTCAATTGTGATTTCTTTTTTCTTTTTCTGTTGTTTACTCATATTTTTTTCCTTCTTTCCCCTGTGACTGACTGTAATCTTGCTCCTTTGGTTATTTGCTGGATCTGTGGGTTTGGATTATTTTGTTCTGAAGGGGCTTTTTATCTGCTGATTAATTAGGTTAAGATGATGGTTTTAATGAGCTGTAATGTAAGATCTTCCCCAGCTGGCAACAGAAGTTTGTAGCTACTTTCTCTACTATCTAGGGGGGAGGGGTGTTGGAGCTTCCCTGCCCTCTGAAGACTTCTTATCTGCCCTATTGATGGGATTAAGCCAGGGTGGAGTTGATCTGCAGAGTTACAGGTGCCCTGAGACCAAAACCTTAAGGGGGGGCAATATGGAGCATTTTCTCTGTGACTAGCCTGCTCTCTCTGCATTTCTCCTCCAGCCACCTCCCTGCAGTCTGTGTTCAATGCCCTGAGCTTGGCACAGCTGTGCCAGAAAGGTCTTCCCTCCCGGACTAGCACCCTTGCCCTCCCAGAGATTCTAGGAACCACTGGAGACTCAGCACAGCACGTGGGGGAGGGGTCCTGGAATCTTCCTTCTTCCTTACCCTCAAACCTAACAGTTCAAGAATTCAGGCTTTTTTTTCTTTTTTTGGTGTGTACCTCTTGAGCTGAGTCCAGCAGGAAGATTCCCCCAGCTCTGTCCTGTTGTTAGATTTGGTTTTCTTTCCCCTTGAAGCACTTTGTTTTTTATCTTGGTGTGGAAGGGTTTCAGAGGTCTGAAGTTTTGCTGTGTCTAAGCCATCATCTTCCCAGAATCTGAGAAGATATCCTTGAGAGAGACCCTAGACCTTGGGACCTAAGGCCTTGTGGAAGCAGAGGGAGATCTCTAACACATTGGTATCATT
Source organism: Gracilinanus agilis (assembly GCF_016433145.1). Classification (NCBI taxonomy): domain Eukaryota; kingdom Metazoa; phylum Chordata; class Mammalia; order Didelphimorphia; family Didelphidae; genus Gracilinanus; species Gracilinanus agilis. The sequence continues at coordinate 556,834,383 of NC_058130.1, read as the reverse complement.
GAGGAGAGCCTCAGGAAGACTCTGAAGCCATTGTTGAAGTGGCTACCAACAATGGATGTTGTTGGATAAGATCAGACTGCGGGGAAGTACACCCCCAAGGTATGGCTACTGGGATCAGAAAGCTCACTGTCTGAAAATCCCTATTTTACGTCATCATTTTCACTAGCTGAGAGGCTAAGATAAGTTGTTTCTACCTGCAAAAGGAATATTCTTGGCATCCTCTACATTTTTTGGCATTGTGAGGCAAAATGACAATTGTCATTGCCCTCCTTATATCTGATTAATGTCTGCTTCTTTTAATCTACCTTCTGTAGGTGTAAAACCCACTGTCCTAGCCTTTCCCAGAATACTATGTCAGAAGGGCCCTAGTTACTGTTCCTTACTTTATTTCCTAATTTCCTCTTCAATTGTCTTGATCACATACTCTTTACTTCCCTTCTTCATCTTCTAGAATCATGAGCCATGACTAATTCCATTCTTCTCGTGTTCTTGGATTAGGTCTATCAACCTCCCTATAACTTTCTAGACCAAAGTCTCCTTCCCTGAGCACCATTTCTGTTTGGTTGCTTTTTCCTCCAGTAGAATATAAATTCCTTGAGGACAGGGACTCTTTTTGATTTTCAGTTTATGTCCCCTGTGCTTAAACATTGTGACTGACATGTTGTTCTGTCATTTCTGTGACCCCATTTAGGGTTTTCTTGGTAAAGATACTAGAGTAGTTTGCCATTTCCTTCTTCAGTTCATTTTACAGATAAGAAACAAAAACAAATAGGGCTAAGTGACTTGCTCAGGATCCCACAGTTAGTGTCTGCGACTGAATTTGAGCTCAGATCCTCCACTCCAGGCTCAGCATTCTATCCACTGTGCCACCTAGCTGCCTCTGGTTGGCATATTACAAGTGCTTTTTTCATTCATTCATGTCTCTACTTCTCATTCTTTAGCACAGCACTCTGCACAAAAGGATCATTGTTGAAGCTAAATGCTTCCTAGGTGCATAATCAAATCTGTGTAAAGGATCTACAATTTGGACAACATGGGGAACTATTCAAAAAATGGAGATGTATAGATAAACCCTGAAAAGGATTTTTCCAGAGTGATACAAGAAGACTATCAGAAGCCAGATTTTAAACCAGACTCTTCTACAGACCCAGCATATCATTCATTGTGCCACCATAGAGGTGATTCAGGTGAGAGACCTGCCTTTCAAGTGATAGTCACCTGTATGCAATAAGCACCTTCAATCTTCTTTCCCCATGATGCAATCTCAGATGGTTTTCAGCCACAATGATATATTAAAATGTATCCTGGACTGAGCATCAGGAAATTAGTATCATCACCTTGGCTTTGCCACTACCTGATGTAGAGATCTTGGGGAAGTCACCATATTTCCCTCATGCTTCTATATCATCACCTGGAAAATGAGGGGATTGTCGTGGATGACCCCTAAGATTCCTCCGTCCATCAGCTCCAATAGTCTAGAATCGTGGCAATTAGGGGAAGCATCTAGAAATCCAGAATTGCTTGACTGCATATCAGCTCAGTACAACAACATACATTTTGGGCAACGTTACCATCAGAAGGATTGGTTGGACTCTTCTGGATTAGCAGCAGAGGCCAAACAGAAGGATCTCTCCCAGCTTGTCTTTACTGCTATTTCTCGAGCAAAGCTCCTTCATCAGAATGCAAGCCAAACGCCCTCCATCCAGATGGCTTTTATAACCTGGCCAGAAAGCAAGCTCACCTGATCCTTCCTCTGGCCTCCTTTATTTGGCCTCTTGATTTTAACTGATGAGCCCCAGCTGTGCTGGTTCTTTGCCCTCATGAATTCTTTCTCACACATATCTGCAAGTTTGCCAAGCAGAGGCTCAGCAAGTGGAAAGTGAATCTGGCTTGTGATTGGGATGGATTGGAATAGTGCTAGGGTCATCCTGGGCTCCCCTCTTGGGAGTCTCTCACTTTTATTGTGGATAAAGCCCTGTGCCAGGCCCTACACCTTTCCTTCTTCATAAGATCATAGATTTAGAGCAGGAAGGAGCCAGGGAAGCCATCTAATCCAATTCCATAATATTACAAATGAGAAATTGTAAAGTTGTCATATGATTTGGCCAAGATCTTAGTTAGAACAGGTATTAAGCAGTGGAATGAGGATTTGAACCCAGGTTCCCTGATGCCAAATCTGGTACTTTTTCTACAAGCCAGTTTCAGAGAGGTAAAGTATTTTAAGATCAAATGGGGAACAAGTGGTGGATCTCTGAGTGATATGTTTTGTTAGTATGTTGTTCCTACCTCCTTTTTGAAGAGGATCAATGATACTACAGGCTTGACTTGCATGAGTTGGATATAAATGAGTCAGGGTCACACAGAATCATTAGCCTCATATTCTTCCAGAGTCACCGAAGTCCACAGGATGACTGGTGATGGCCTGGGATGCAGTGGATGATCTTGGTCTGGCCAAGCTCTAGGTGCTCCACAGTGCCTCTTTCAGCCACCTTCATGGCCACTGGAACAAACTGTTCTCATCAGCCATTCCACCAGGGTGGGGGAATGCCTTCAATGCTCAAAGTATACATCCCCCTAAATGATACAAAGAATGAAACAGTCCCTTCCACGATGAGGTTTTCTCCCTAGTTGGGGAATACAAGAAGTATATATAAAATATATATACTGCATATAAAGGGAATAAAAATAAATGCATGCAAAAAGTAGTTGAAATATAAGTTGGTTTGAGAGAGAAGGGCACTAGTAGTTGAGGGTATCTCATACAGAAGATGGTGCTTAAAATGTAGAGTGGCTAGGCTGCAAATTTTAAGTGCCTATTTTGTTCCAGATCCTACAGTAGTCATTGAAGATAAAAACCTAAAAGTGAGAGAGTACTAATATTTATTCCACTGGGATATATATGTCCACAAAGAAATAAATACTCTCCTCCAACAGAGGAGGAACAGTAGATGTGCCCTTTGAGATTTATTTGAGATTCCTTAAGAGCTATAATAATAGAGATATCCTTGTTAGTCAAATGCACATTATTTAAGATATTTTATTTTCCCAATTACATGTAATGACAACTTTCAACATAGGTTTTCCAAAATTATAAGATCCAAATTGTCTCTCTCCCTCCATTCCCTCCCCACTCCTGGAAATGGTAAGCAATTTGATCTGGGTTATACATATATTATCAAAATGCACATTTTGAAAAAAAAAAAGAATTATTTTCTCTTGATGAGCAAACTACCTCTTTCCTTTGAAAAAAAGAAAAGCAAAGAAAAACGAAACCACCATCATAAATATTTCTTGTCAAGCAAAACTAATTCCTATATAGGTCATGCCCCCAAAGTTCATATCTCCCTGAGTCCATCTCATCTCTGTTGTGGAGGTTGATCTTCCTCTTTCTTTGATTTCTTTGAGGTATAGATCTAGTGGTCATATTGCTCTGACAAAGGGTATGCAGAGTTTAGTTATTTGGAGGACAAAGTTTCCAAACTGATTTCCAGAATGGATAAGCCAATTCACAGCTCTACTGACAGTGCATTAAAATACTGTTTACTCAAAGTTCCTACAACATTTGTCATTTTCCTTTTTTTTCAACTTTGCTAATCTGATTGTTGGGGCTGTCAGTAGTCTTTTGTTTTCAAAGAGGACCAATGACATCACAAGATGATATCTTGACTTGACCATGGATCAGAATTAAGTGAGGCAGAGTTGCATGTCATCATGCTGTATTTCTAAAGGATTACCAATGGAAAGTCCACATTCTTTGTGAGTATCCTTAAGATGAAAAAAAAAAAAAGGCTCCTATAATATAGAGTGGACCTTTTGAAGTGAACTTATGGGAGAATATGGATGAGAAAGTTGTACAGAGGACTTGGACAAGCGAAGATAGTCTGGGAGCTGCATAGTTAGTTGGAATACTCATATCAATGTAGTTATCATTTTTATAGCCTTTCTGGTTTCCAATGCATCTATTTCTCCTCTAACTTTCAATACCTCCTCTTTTGTGCTTATTTTGATTTTGTTTATTTATTGGTTTTCTAACTTAAAAGTGCATTTTCAGCTCATTAATCTGTTTTTATCTGCTAATGCACATTTTTAGGGATACATTTTCCCTTAAAAATCACTTTAGCTGTATTTTAGAAATGTCAGTAAATTGTTTCATCATTAGTATTTTCATTCACATAATTTTGTTTCCATTATTTCATCTTTGAGCCACTAATTATTTAGAATTTCATTGTTATGGGTTCGTTTGAATCTATGTCTTGTTTGTGCTTCCTGAAATGATTACTATTTTTATTACATTATAGTCTGAAAGTGTTATGTTTACTATCTCTGCCTTTTTACATTTATCTGAAATATTTCTTTCCAAAATATATGGTGTTTTTATAAAAGTTCTGTTGGTTCTGAGGAATGTGCATATTTTTTAGCAGTCCCATTTAGGAAATGCCATACATCTTAGCTTCACTGTAGTTTCTCTAGTAATGTGTTCATTTTATATTTTCTCTTTGAAAATTTTATTTTTCAGTTAGAATTGTCCAAAAGTAGTAGAATGAAATTAGTCTCCTAGTATTATTTTATTACAATCTGAGCTATTTATATTTAAATTCTAATGCATTTGGAGCATGTATTTTTATATTAATTTTGAGTTATTATCTATGGTTCCTTTCAACAAAAATGAATTTTCATCTCTATGTTGTGAATTTTTATTTTTTATTTATCTGATAGCATGATTGCAACTTGTACTTTTATGAACTCACCTAATGCATAGTAAATTTGGTTTCAGCCCTTCATTTTCTTTCTATAAATGACTTAGCTTTGTGGATATGTTTCCTACAAGTGACAGAGTGTGAGTTTTGTTTTCTTATTCAAGGTATCACTCTCTTATGTTTTACTGGATTGTTTAATCTATATTTTTTCACTCTTGGTCTCTGATGGTGGGGTTTTTTCTGAATTGTTTTTGTTTGATTCTGTTGTTCTTTAAAGTTAGCACTTTGTTTCTTCAGTTATTTTTGCTTGATCAACTTTAAGGTATCCTTATCCCCACATATTCTTTCTATCCCTTTTCCTCTTTCACTAGTTTTGGAATTTTACCAAACTTATTTGTTCCTTTTCCTATTCTGTGCCCTCCCACACTTCTGGGTGTTGGTTGCCCCCTCCACCTCAGGGTGCTCTATTTCCCTTTCTTCTGAGGCAGGGTTCTGTCCATGAAGGAACAATATTCTTTCAAAAGCAGTGAGCTCTCTGATTAACAAATTCCAGTAGATTATAGCCACCAAGAAGTCCCCATCTCCCATTACAGAATATATGTCACCCACCAGGGGTGTGTTCTTTAGTGGAACCCTCTTTCATCAATGAATTGAGATTTTTCCCTTCCAATTTCAATTTTTCCTTTTACCACTTCTTTCATTCTCCCACAACTTCTTCCTGACTGACTAAAGGAATAATTTTCTTTTCATTGTTTGTCATTGCCTTGATTAGAGTACATCACAAAATTCCCATTTCTTCACTCTCCTCTCTTTTTAAGAACCTTCACATTCTGTAGTTTAGTACAGGAAAAACAGAAGAAAATATTGATCCACAAGTAGATGGCATTATGAGGTTTAATCTTGGGAGTTTCAAGCCTGTTTTTCTGCCTTTAATTTTTTAATTAACTCCTACTTTTAACTTTATCCCTTTGTGTACCTTAATGGTCCCTCTTAATATTTTTGAACTTCATAGGTATCTTTTTATTTCTTGTTTTTTTCCCCCCTAGGGAAATTTTTTTTAATAATGTGTTTTATTTGGTAGTTGTATTTATTTATCTTTCCTCATGTTTCTGTTGTCTGGGGTGCTTGTGCAGTATATAATCTGCTTTTTTGAAATGCTTTACATGCCTCTGATTGATGTCCATCTTTTTTCATTGAACATTAGACTAAAGTTTGCAGAGTATGGCACCTTGGGTTGCAGCTTAAGTTCCTTTGCTCTTTGGAATATATTATTCTATATCCTTAGGAAGTTTCTAGTGGGTTCATTGTAGTCTTAGTTTATATTTAAAAGTCTTTGTTTTGGTCACTTGAAGAATTTTTTATTTGTCATTAGAATAAATTTAATCACTATGTGTAGAGTTAGTAGCATAAGGATTTTGTTTGTTTCTTTGTATTTTCCTGGAAGTGATCTGTGGATTTTTTTCAATTGGCATGTTGTTTTCCATTTTCAGAAGCTCTGGATCATTTTTTGTTTTATTTCTTGAATTATAGCCTTCAGACATTTTTACTTCCAATGTTTTTCTGGGAGAACTATGATCCTTAAGGTATCTTGAGACAAACACACACTCTCTCTTTCTCTTTCTCTCTCTCCATATCTCTCTCTCTCTCTCTCTCTCTCTCTCTCTCTCTCTCTCTCTCTCTCTCTCTCTATCTATCTCTCTATCT
>NC_058130.1:556807264-556827601 GCF_016433145.1 Gracilinanus agilis | reverse complement strand
TATATATATATATATATATATATATACACGTATATATATGAACATATATATGTTTTATAGAGTTCCTGTGTTCTTTTTTAAAAATACTTACTTTTGTTTTAGAATCAATACTGCATATTGGTTCCAAGGCAGAAAAGTGGTAAGGGCTAGGCAGTTGGGATTAAGTGACTTGCCCAGAGTCATATATCCAGGAAATGTTTAAGGCCAGATTTGAACCCAGGATTTTCCATCTCCTGGCCTGGTTCTCTATCCACTGAATAACCTAGCTGCCCCCATGACCTTTTTTAATGCAATTGCTTTTTTGCTTTTCTTGCTTTAGATTGTCTTTTACTTCTATATATTTCTATTACCAATCATTGTTCTCTCTTTTGCTTCTATGGATATACTAATTTTGGATTTTCAGGTTTTTCCTATTCTGTCAATTATATTCTTCTGTACAAACAGAATATTTTATTCTTGTGATTCCTCTGTCTTGAATCAGGTGCTAACATTCTGCTATTCTTTACTCTTGGGATCCACAGAATCCTTTCCCACTAGATGTTAGCTCAATTTCCTTTCTTTTTCTTACAATTTTTATTCAGCCATGTTTAGATTTATTTAGAAACTTGGATGGTCATTTTCTCTGTTTTAATGTCTTTACCTGTCAATTAATTGACTTGCACTCAGTGTTTTCTTTCTCCTTTGATCTTTGTTCACTTTTGTTTTACCCTTATGTTTTTTACCCTTATGTTCCCCTGTTGCTCATTTTCTGACTCTTTCTCCTTTAAAGGTTAATTCTCTCTAGAAATTGAGCTGAAAGCTGTCATAATCTCCTCCCACAAGGAAGAATTCACTTTTTACCAGCCTCAATACCTACCCCAAATGATTGCTTGGATTCAGAATCAGCCCATTGCTTACCTTTACCACTCTTTCACCTTGGATATTGGCTCCAAGATGGAAGCTAAGTGTTTAAAAAAAATGGGACACCCTTTCCCAGTTTTCTTTATTATTTAATCATCTGGCTGAGTGCTGCTATAATAGTATGCTGTGGCCCCAGGAAGAGCATGTTTCAGTTTTCCTGTACTTCTCTATCCTTTGAGGTTGAACAATAAGAATGGCCAAGGTTGCTCTCTGCTGCTTGTTGCCACTTAAGTAGTGGGATGAGAGTAGAGGAAGGATTTGCTAGAGGAGACTAAAGTTATAATAAGTAAATTGCTGAATGGACTCCAAAGCACAGACCTGTAGGTCAGGTTGTACCACTCACCCAAGTGAGGGACAGTTGGGAGGGAAGTGCTGCATGAATTTACAAGCCATTGGGGATTCACTTTTTCTGTTTTAAACTTATCAGATTTTTACTTGGTTAGGCTTCTTGGTGTTTTGGCTTACAGAGAAACCACAATTCCTTTACCACTTAAACAAAATTCATATTTTAGGGATTTTTCAGAGTCTTGGGACAATAGGAGAAAATGTCTAGTCTGCCATCTTATTGGTCATGTGACCTCCACAAGTCTACCCATGTCCATGTGATCACAGATCATTTGAAGCTTTGGAATAGACTTACTGCTGATGAACTTAGTGCTGGGAGTAGACTATTGATGAGCTTACATTAGTTTTTATGGTGCTCTCCATACATTTCCTGATTTGCCAAAATACAATATTTATCATTAAGAAGTAAAATCATTTAAAAAGAAAGTAAAAATAAATAAATAAATACAAAGTTGACATTTAAGATTAAGCATTTATGATTTCAAACCATTCCTCTGAAATGGCACAATATTTGTGGCTAAAGAGAAGATTAGAAGACTTTCTGAAAACTAAACCATATTCTTTGTCACTAACTTGAAGTTTATAAGGACCCTTGGCAGATCATTTACTCTCTCTGAAGGTCAAGTTTGTCTTCTATAAGATGGTGGATGAGAAGAGTTTAGCTAGATAAGATAATCTCTATAACATTCTAGGGTTCTCTGTCACATTCTAGCTTGTGTACAAATGCTTCGGATGAGCTGGCTTCTTAGCTCCTTCCACAACTGTACTGCCAAAAATTAATAAAAAGCACAGGGTATGTGCCTCAAGGGTCTAAACTGGCACTGAGGCTCCCTACACAGGACAGCCAGGAGTGGGTGGTATATGGAGAGGCAGGCAATGGGCTCAAGGCCCAGAGCAAACAATTCTTGCCACAGCTTTGTGAGTTCTGGTGCACCCTGCCCTGGATCTAAATAATTTTCTTCTGTGTAAACACTTGGACTATCTTGTGAATTTAAGGATCCTTGATGGTCTTTTTTTGCACCACTTTACTAGCCCTTCTACCAGTTTAGGGATGGAGGACCCCGCTATTTCCCATTTTCTCTGCCTGGGTGGTCCTATGGAGCAAGCCAAATACCTACCAGCTGCAATCCCTGGCCCAATAAAATGTAGGAACACGTTAAAAAAAATACCCAGGCTTGGAATTATATTGATTGACATAGGGTACTCTCAGTGAGGAAACTGCCTCTACCAAGGCAGATCAGCAACTCTTCTATGGCTTTTAGATTTAGAGGGTGATCTCAGGCATTAAGAAATGGAGTGACTTTGTAAAGGTTGCATGATGATTATGAGGAAGAACTTGAGCTTAGGTTTTCCTGGGTTGGAGCTCATCTCTATATTTTATATTATTGGGTTTTTTTCTGGATTAGTTTTTTGTTTGATTCTCCTCTTTAAAGATAGCACTTTGCCTCCAGTTATTTTTTTTTTTTAATTTACTGGGGGCAGCTAGGTGGCTCAGTGGATTGAGAGCCAGACCTAGAGACAGGAGGTCCTAGGTTCAAATCTGGCCTCAGACACTTCCTAGCTGGATGACCCTGGGTAAGTCACTTAACCCCTGTTGCTTAGCCCTTACTACTCTTCTGCCTTAGAACCAATACATAGTATTGATTCTAAGGTGGAAGGTAAGGGTTTAAAAAAATTTTACTTATAAACTCCTGTATATATTATAAATACAGCAGACATGAAAAAGGGATATTTATTGAATAATGTGGAAATGGGTTTTGTGTGATAATATATGTATAACCCAGTGGAATTGCTTGTAAGCTCCTGGAGGGGAAGAAGGGAGAGAGACAACAAGAATCATGGAATCATGGGAAAATGTTTAAAATAAAACTTAAAAAAAGGAATATTTATAAATAAAAATATCAATCCTTATACATTTATAAAAAGTGACTTATAATATCCACAAATGACTATAGTTAAGTAGTCATGTGATAGTGGATAAAGAGCTGGACTTTGTGCCAGGAAACTGGGTTCAAGAAACTCTTCCAGAATATGCAGGCAAAGTGCCCCCAAGCAAATCTACAACTCCAGGTTTTAGAATGAGTGTGTGGATAGACATGGATGGTATGAGTTTCCTCCCTGGGAATTCCCTACAGAAAAAATCACAAATGTAATTCAAATATTATGGGTTTAGGAGATAAGACATGTTTACTTCGCTTATTTATTTTATTTATTTAGTTTTTTAAGCAAATGAAAAGCCAACCCTAAAGGCTATTTGAAATGTTGAATAAAGTAACATCAATAAGGTATGATTGATTGTAAATGATTTAATCAGCAATTTAACAATTATTAGCAAGGCAAGGATTCAGAACAATTCCAAAGGACTCAAGATGAAAAAGGCTATTCACTGCCATAGAAGGAACTGATGGAGTCTGAATGCAGATTGAAGCATACCATTCTTCACTTTATTTCCTCTGTGAATTTTTCTCTACTGTACACGGTATATATCTTTTGTCACAACATGATGAATATGGAAATAAGTATTGTACTATAATACATGTACAACCTATATCATATTATCTGCTGTCTTGGGGAAGAGGGAGGGTGGGAGAGTCAGAGAGAAAATGCATTGCAAATGATTGCTAAAAATTGTACCAAAATGTAAATATGGAAAATAAAAATAAGAAACTTTTTTAAAGTGCAATTCATATTGAATCTTCAAGAAATATTAATTCAAGAAAAGCATATTATTTCAAACTCTACAATATACTAATTTGTTCATTTTTGACATTTAAATACTGTATTCAGTATCTAATAAATCATATTATATCCTATTTCTGTTTTGATGAATAATGATGATGATAATCATAATTCACTTTCATATTACACTTTACAAAGTATTTTTCTTACAGCAACCTTGGAAAGCAAGTAATGCAGGCAATAGGAGGTCCATTTTACAGATGGGAATGGAAGCTCAGAGTCATCACACAGTTAGGAAGAGTCTGAATTGACTTTTGATCTCCGCTCTTTGGGTCCTGAAATCCAGTGCTCAGTTGTTTTTGAAGCATTTTCAATATTTTGTTGAGAGGTAGAGATTTATTAGCAAAGGGTATGGAGCAAAAGAGGAAGAAAAATGGTATAAACTTTTGAGTTTAGACTTCTGTTTTCAATAAATAACCAGCTAGTCAGATTCAATTTTAAGGGGAAATATGTGATGGATTTTGTCATATTCTTTTCAGTGCCTGATAGGAGCCATACATCTCATTTCAGAAATTTTGTGCTTTCTAAAAATCGACCCAGTGTTTTACTGGTCTAGTTGCCTTGACTCTCATGATGGCTTTTATTTTTTTTTAATCCATTCAGACAGCTTCTGCTTCTGTTTGGACCCCCACCCCACCCCACCCCCCACTGCATTGCCCAATGCTTTACTCCTCCTGTGAGTCTGTGTATAATATATAACCACACCAATCCATTGAAAGTTGCCTAGGTGAAAAGACAACAAACCTGGATGGCCTCCAGACAAAGCCAGTGAATCCATACAGCAACAGACTGAGATTGCTGGATCCAGGGAAAGAACTATTCACAAGACCAACTCCAGGTAGAGAATTTCCCATTAATCTTAATTACTGGCAATAATCCTACAAAGGAGAAACAAGGTTTTAAGCAAATGTGTTGGAAAATAGATGGTAGCTTATCCTCTATTTTTAGAGAGTATATAATTTGTCCAAAAGAACCATTTCCATCCCATTGCCCACCACCACTACCATTTTAAGGAATTCGTCAGTTTCTTCTATTCTTTCTAATGCTTTACAGAGCTAAAACTGCATCTTATGCTTTAAATGCTCTGCTCTATTTTCTTGCTTCCATCATTTCGTTTTTCAGAATGGCATAGAGGAAAAAAATCAAAAAAACACTGGATCTGTAGCCAGAGGGTCTTGACTTAATTCTTAGCTCTGTTACTTATTGCCAGTGTAATTTTTGGGTAAATCATAACGTCTCTGGCTTCAGTTTCATCATCTGAAAAAAAAAAAAAAAGGTTGGTCTAGATGATCTCAAAGATCTCTTTCAGTTTTAAATCTATTATCTTAATCTGACTTTAGGGAGCCATTGCTATATCCCTCCAAGAGAAGGTCAGAAATTATACCTGTTTCTGTTATATATAATTTCTGTTCCTGTACCCATGAATGCAATTCTGGATGAGATTCACTACTGAGGAAACCTGCCTCTATTAGTGATTTTTCTTGTGAATATGGGAAGGTTATAGTCTTGCCTCATTAAACTCCCACCCCAAAGTTTTAGGGGGCAATGTTACTTTTTGGCTCAAATATCGGACATCTCACAAAAAGAGGGAGTAATAAAAAGGGATAATCAAAGTACAACATGAATAGGACATCAAGCAGCTCATTTATTTCTACTAAAAGCAATAGTAATAAAAAGGATCACAGCAGGAATCAATAGAAAAATCTACAAATAATTCAGTAATTTAGCTTATAGTTACTCCTACAAATAGCTAAGAGGCTAATTGTCCTGCCACATTGGATCATAAAACAGTTTGCGAGATGTCTAATTACCCCTTTCCTTTACGCTCTCTGAACACTCTGCAGGTAAAAACCTGCTAGAGAAAAGCCAAATGGTCAAGCTGTACATGGTCTGGCATTCAGAGCCCTCCACAAATTGACTCTAACCTACTTTCCAAGCCTTATCTCATTCTACTCCTCTATTTTCAGTCCATGTGTCCCTTGGACCTCAATTACATCAAAGAACTGAATGAGAGTTCATTTGCTGAGGCAAAGTCAGACAATTAAAATAATTTCCTAGACAATATTGAGAAACAAAGTTGTTGTGAAATATTGGCAACTTAAATGGTCCCCTGCCAGAATAACTTGGGTGAGGGAGTGTGTGTGTGTGTGTGTGTGTGTGTGTGTGTGTGTGTGTGTGTGTGTGTGTGTGACCAAATCTGATTAAAGAAAACAAACTGAGATTGGCCGGGTCTGTGAATGTCTGGCAAAACAGATGAGGTTAAGAAGCTTACTCAGTCCTTCTTAGGAGACAAGGTAAATCTTGCTTCATACTCCAGACTTCTCTTCTTCAAGAAAAGTGAAAATTGGAGTTAAAGTACAGAGATAGAAACCCCAAATTCCCAGTTCTGCCCGGATCTCCTTTCTTGATTCCTTTGGTGAATGGCAGAATTGGCAAAGCTTGAAGAAAGAATCATCTGCTCTAACTTTCTTGCCTTAGAGAAAGCCTGAATGGTGAAGTGACCTGCTCTAATTCATGTTAGCAAGGACTTGAACCAAAGTCTTCTGACTACAAACCAAGAGCTTTCTCCATATTATCATAATGTTGAATAATTTACCCAACTTCTCTGGATTATTCGATCCTCCACCCCTTATGAGTTTGAGGTTAAAAAACCAAGGATTTTGATTTCTTCTTTTGATTTCTTCTTGCAATACTCAGTTTACTGGAAGTTTTAGAGATCTCAATTCAAGTCCCAGATCTTCCACTTAATTAGAAGTGCCTCCTTGGTCAAATTAAAATTTTGAATCTTAATTTTTATACATGTGTAGAGAGAAGAGGAAAGAAACAAGCATTTGTTGAGTATCTACTATGTGCCACGCACTGTGCTAAGCACTTTACAAATACTATCTTGTTTCATGGTCCCCACAAGCCTGTGCAATAGTTGCTATTAATATCCCCATTTTAAAGTTGAGGAAACTGAGGCAGACAGAGGCTAACTGACTTGCCCAGGGTCACACAGCTAATAAGTATTTGCTGACATATTTGAACTCAGGTTTTCTTGGCTCTAAGCCACTGTGCTTCCTAGCTGACTCTAATGTAATATAATTAAAATGGAATAATAACAGTACACAAGGGAATGCTAATAAATGTTTAACCACTGAATCTCAGGAAAAAAATACGCAAGACATCTCTTTAAGTTTAATTTGTACAAACAGTTTTCCCATTGCGTTCTTAAGTCTAGACAACTATAAATTATAAATCAAGGCTTATTTATAGTGTTTTGGGATTTTCCACATGTAAATACTCACACTAGAAATTTAACAATCATCTCAGGAGCTGGTAGGCAGGTCTAGCACCCTCTGGTGCAACCTACCTCACTTTCTTTACCACCTGTGAACAAAGCATGTATAAATCTTAAAGAACAATAGAAATATTAGTTCTCTATCATTTTCTTATCTGTAAAAAGGGGGGGGGAAGGGAGGGTAAAATAAGAGATAGAAAGCTGACCTTGAAACCAGAAAACCTGGGGTTGAGTCTCACATCTGATACATGCTTGCTACATGATCCTGGCCAAATCACTTAAGTTCTAGTGCTCCAGATAAATCTCTAAAGCTATCAATCACAAAGCTGTGGGACCCATAAGAGTAAATGGAGTAGTCTCATTGGGCATTCTATACCAATGAAATTCCATAATACTTGCCGCATAATGGCATCTAATAAATGTTTAATGATTGATTAGTTATTGACTGATCTATCTGAAAACAATGAAAAATAAATCAGCATAAAACTCCAGAAAATCAACAAAAAAAAACCCTAATCGAAATAATTAATTAGCAAAGTTGCAGGATATAAAATAAACCCACAAAAATCATCAGCATTTCTGTTGACCATTCACAAAGTCCAATGACAAGAGACAGAAAGAGAAATTACATTTAATATAACTGTAGACAATATAAAAAACCTGAAGATCTACCTACCAAAACAAACACAAGACCCATATGAACACAATTACAAAACACTTCACCCAAGTAAAGTTAGACCTAAACAACTGGAAATCATTAACTGCTCATGGGTAGGCTAAACCAACATAAAAAAAAAAATTATAATTCTACCTAAATTAGTTTATTCAGTGCCATACCAATCAAACTATCCCAAAATTATTTTATAGAACTAGAAATAATAGTAACAAAATTCATTTGGAAGAACAAAAGGTGAAGAATATCAAGAGAATTAATGAAAAAAAAAACATGAAAGAAGGAAGCTTAGCTCTGCCAGACATCAAACCGTATTATAAAGTGTTGATGATCTTCAGAACAATCTGGTACTGGCTAAGAAACGAAATTGGTTAGTTAACTAATACACAGAAGTAAATGAACATAGCAACCTAGAGTTCAATAAACCCATGCATTGGGGGGAATCCTTATTTGACAAAAATTGCAAGGAAAACTGAAAAACTATGTGGCAAAAACTAGACTTAGACTGCCATTCACCCCATATACCGAGATAAAATCAAAATAGACACTTGATCTAGAAATAAAAGGTGATACCGTAAACAAATGAAATGGATAGTTTTGATCATATGAAATTTAAGAGGTTTTATACCCACAAAATAAATTGGGGTAAAATATTTATGTTATTTATTACATCTATTTTGTTCAGTTGTGTCTTTCTCTTTGTGACCTCATGGACAAGCCAGACCCTTCCAATGGGAGGAGCTCATCTTTCTAATGCCTCATCTTTTAATATATTTTATGGGGTTTTCTTGACAGAGATACTGGAGTGGCTTGCCATTTCCTTTTCCATTTTATGAAGGCAAAAGTTAAATGATTTGCCCAGGGTCACCCAATCAGTAAGGATTTGGGGTCCAATGGGAACTCTAGTCTTTCTGACTCCAGTCTAGTTCTCAATCCTCGGTACCACCTAGCTGTCCCATTTCTAATTACAAAGCATTGTCAAATGAACTGGCTTTGCTTTTCATTTCCTTACCTGTCAAATGAGGATAATAATGTGGTAGTCTTTATTACATCTTCTAAAGGGATTCAGATCATACCAATCCCTCCTCTGGAATTGCTGTGGGGTTCAAATGAGAGAGAGTTAAGTCTGGACCAATGACTATGTGTCCATTAGTGATTGTTGACTATAATATGAAGGCAAGGATGAAGAGATTCCCACATTCAGGAACAGCCTTTCTGTAAACACTCAGGCATTGTAAAAACTAGGTCTGGAAGCAGGTGAGGCTCTTATTTTCTTCAAAGAGGAAGTTTGGGAGATGGCCCTCCGGGAGGGCTATTAACATCCTCGCAGATGTGGCTGGACTCTGGAAAGTTCCTCAGTGGTTTTTCTTTTCCTCGCTCTCATTTTGGTCCTCAGAGCAGCCGCTGAGTTTATTTCTTTTATGAATCTGTGTTTATCTTCCAGCGGGGACCTGAAGAGTCCCTTTGTTTGTGCTCTCAGGAGGAAGAACAAAGTTAGAATGCTGTTTATCTTGTGAAGGACCAGGAGAAAGGTTAATGTGTGGGAGAGAGTCATCCTCCACCATTTAATAAAGGAATAGAATAGAAGCCCTTCGGCAAGGCTTCCCCACCAAGTCGGGAAGGGAGAGCCGGGGATTCTGAGGCTGTGACGTCAGCAAGATTTTTGCTGTGTGCGAACTGTACCAAAGCTTGTTAGCTTCCTGCCAGGGCACCGAATGCCTTTGACTCGGTGTAGGTTTTGGCACTTGGTGGATTTGCTGTAAAGGGGATTTGGGGGGTCCATAAGTCATTATTATTAGCAAATACTTGGTGAATGCCGACCAACCGTATGCTGGGATCATTTTTTCATTAAAGCTTAAGTGACCCAAGTGAAATCAACCACAACTCAGAAACGTGCTAAGCCTCTAGATGCAATCCCAGTGTTCTTTGGGTCCAGAACCCTAGCCTATAGTCCTCTCACTCCTCATGGTTAGGGTTTTGTTTGTTTGTTTGCTTGCTTGCTTATTTTCTTTAAATTAGAACTTATGATTTAAGATTTCTCTTGAATAGAGCACTTGGATCCTCAATCCAGAGATCTGGGTTTGAATCCTCATTCTGATATCATGAGCTCTTTGGCCATAAACAAATTATTGCCTTTTTAAGCCTTAATTTCCTCTTCAGAAAATAAGGACATTAAGATTTGTCCTCCCTTGGAAATCCAGAAGAAAACATCTGATTTATCATTTGTTTATATGGGTATGTGATTTGGGGTTTTGGTTTTAAAAGATTATTATAAAAATGAATAATATGGAAATGGGTTTGAGTGATAAAATATATATGTATGTATAACCCAGTAGAATTGCTTGTCAACTCCAGGAGAGGGGAGGAATGAGGGGAGAGAGAAAACATGAATCATGGGGAAAATGTTTTTAGATTTTTAAAATTAAAAAAATAAATGTAAAAAAAAATATTTATCCTCCCCAAGGGGCAGCCAGGTGACTCAGAACATTGAAAACCAGGGCTAGAAATAGGAGATCCTGAGTTCAAGTCTATCATCAGACACTTCCTAGCTGTGTGAACCTGGGCAAATCACTTAACCCTCATTGCCTAGCCCTTACCACTCTTCTGCCTTAGAATCAATATACAGTATTGATTATAAGATGGAAGGTAGTTTTAAAAAAAATTGAGACCCAAACAAATTAAACAGAAGGCAAAGGGTAAAAAAACAAAACAAAAAAAAGACTTGTATTCATTATTTCACAGTTATGAGGAAATTGCTTTTTAAACTTTAATGTGACATGTAAATATGAGTTTTCAATACTAGCTGAGTGAACCAAGTTGAAGTCCTTCATCTCTCTGAGTTTCAGTTTCCTCATTGGCAAAATAGGTGTAATCATATTTGTATCATTTTGCCTCCTATAGGTACTATGAGGAAAGTGCTTTGTAAACCCTTAATGCTCTGTATCTGTTAGTTGATATTATTAGAGGATTTTAATTGTCTTCTGTGAATTGATATTTTTATTAGAGGATTTTAATTGTCTTCTGAGATTTTTATACAAAATAGCTCAGCTCACAGCTGTCTGATCCACTGCTCTGTGCTATTAAATAGGGCTTTTTCTAAATGACTAATCCCAACCTACCAGTACACAACAGCCCCATAAAATTGGTGGTAGATTGTCTTTTTTTTTTTTTTTTTTTTAGATTCTTTCCTCCTGTCTTAGAATCAATACTCTGTATTGGTTTTAAGGCAGAAGAATGGTAAAAGCTGGGCAATGGGGATTAAATGATCTGCCCATTGTCACACAGCTAGGAAGTGCCTGAGAACAGATTTGAACCCAGGACTTCCCATCTCTAGGCCTGGCTCTCAATCCATTAAATCACTTAATTTCTCCATAGATTGTCTTAAAATATTTTTTTTCATCTTTGTGGGTGTGAATTATATTAGCAGTTTTTCTTTTTAAAAATTTTAACAAAGGCACCATAAGTAAGTATATGCCTTCTCTCCCAAATACACAGATAAGAACAAAGAAAAGTTTGCTTCCTCTGATCATGATGTGCAAAACACCTTCTAGACTTTCCTGTTCAGTTTTTTTTTAATTTTGTAAATCTAGAATATTTTCCCATGGTTACATGATTCATGATCCCCCCCTCTTTCCCTGCCCCCTCCCAAAGCCAACACGCTATTCCACTGGTTTTACATGTATCATTATTCAAAACCTATTTCCATGTTATTCATATTTGCAGTAGAGTGATCTTTTAACATCAAAACCCTAATCATATCGAACTATGTGATCGATCCTATTTTTTTTCTTCTATATTTCTGCTCCCACAGTTCTTTCTCTGGATGTGGGTAGAGTTCTTTCTCATAAGTCCCTCTGGATTGTCCTGAGTCTTCTTTTTTTAAATAGCATTTATGTTATTGTTGTTGTTGTTTTAAAGAAGTATTTATATTAGGGTGGCTAGGCGATCTAGTGGATAGACCTGATCTCAAATCTGGCCTCAGACCCTTACAGGCTTGAGTGACCCTGAGCAAGCCAATTAACCCCATTTGCCACCATTTCCCCATCTGTAAAATGAGCTGGAGATGGAAATGATAAACTACTCTGGTATCTTTGCCAAGAAAACCCCAAAAGGGGGCACAAAGATTAGGACACCACTGAAAAATGACTAAACAACAAAGGATGTATGGAAGAAATCTATGCAATTTTAAACACCAAATATATCAATAATTTTTTTTTTAATTTACGTTACTAGGGTTCTGCTTTTTTGTTCCATTTTTGCCTTAGTAATAATATTCTGCATTGAAGAAAGCTGGTGAGGGTGGCAAAAAGAGAGCCACAGCAATCCAGTTAAATTAAAAGAGACTAAAGAGGAGATATAATGTGGGTGATTGGATTCTGACAAGGGGGTCTCAATAGAGATCTCCTTTCTGGTACTAGCTCTCTTGACCTGGGGCATATTTGTTGCCTAAACTTTCTGTTTCCCAATTTATAAAATGAGAGGGTTTGGTATAAATGATTTCAAAGTCCCTTCAAGCTGTGGTACTCAATAGGTTAGGGCCAACAACTATGGCAAATATGGTTTTGAATCTTCTCTGCAGAAGATTGCTGGGTATCTGGGTGGGGGGAGAGAGGAAGATGTTTGCAGGTGTGGATGAGTTCCCTTACACTCCCAGGAGTAAACTGGCTTGAAATCTGAGAGGAATGGGATTGCTACTGTCATCCCCAAGCAGCCATACTTGAAGAAGCTTGGGCCTGGGATACTCCACTTGTCCATCATAATCCTCCTGAAAACAATGTCTCTTTGACTTTTTTTTTTTTTTGCTGGTGCAATATTTGCTTTCCTTCTTAAACCAGTGACTCCTTCCCCACCCCTTACATTCTCAAGCAGCTCATGTCAGACTGGGCAAGGCCATACAGCAGCAAGAGGGAAGCCAAAAACCACAGGAACAAGAAGGGGAAAATGCCACCCGGTTGATGGAGAATTAACCAACTGCAATGAAACCTGAGTACCATGGCAGGCCCCTCGCTAAAGCTTGGGGAATTGGCGGCTGCTTGACTGAGAATATTTTGATCTTTGCCACAGGTCGTTTTGCTGGGCACGGCCTGGAAGCTGGGCCTGAGGTTCCCAATGGACCTTTCCCAAATGTTAATGATTTTGAATAGAAGCAAGTCTCGGTGGTTTCTTTGGGGTATTGCTAATATTGAATAAGTCAGCGAAGTGGAAGGGAGGTACTACTTGGGAGACTGATCTCTCTGTTTAAATAATAGGGTTCCTTAATGTTTTTAAGCCTCCCAGAGGGCAGATATCCATTTTTAATTTTTTTTTTATGAAGATGTAGAATTTTGGAGGTAATGGAACCACCATCTTCCTAACAGCTCCTAATCCGCTTATTTTTAGACTCATCGCATTTTAGAGCTAGAAGGGATATTAGCAAATTCATGGATCTTAGGTTCTGTTATGATTAAAATTCTCCAGAGACAGTATCTTAAGTTGATAATTATTTATTAAATAGAAAAAAGTGGGCCACAGAAAAAGAGAGAAGGGTAGACACATCAGCTATCCTCTCTGCCAGCAGGCCATGCCAGCCCAGAGGCAGACTGAGTACCTTCCAGAGTCCCTGATTCCAGGGGGGAAAAGACAACTTATTGTCACCTTCATCAACTTTTTTTTTATTTAAAAAAATTTTTTTTAAGCCTTACCTTCTGCCTTAGAATCAATACTGTGTCTTGGTTCCAAGGCAGAAGAGCAGTAAGGGCTAAGCAATGGGTATTAAGTGACTTGCCCAGGGTCACACAGCTAGAAATTGATTTGAACTTAGGTCCTCCCATCTCTAGTCCTGGCTCTCAGTCCACTGAGCTAACCAGCTGCCCCCTATCTTCATCAATTTATACTTTTCCTGATGCCCCATTCCCAAGTCTCCCAAATCAGAAGCCTTGGACCTCAATGTGGACAAGAGGCAAATTTTCCAGACACCAAGAGTTCCATGTTGCCCATGGCCCAGATTTCATTACCTCAACTCATCTCTCAAGAGAGTTAAGTAGCTACTCAGCTCACCCTTAAACCCATCATCTTTAACAAAGATTTCAACAAAGAGAAAGGGGACCAAACCCTTCTTGATAGCCTAGGGGAGGAACAGTTAGAATTCCAGTTTAGAATCAGAATATTTTGTAGAGGGGCTGAAAATCATTTCACAGAAAACATCCCATTTCAATATTAATTTTCCACAGTTATTAACCTTTTTTTGCGTATTTAAAGACTGCTTTGGCAGTCTGGTAAAGCCCTTCTCAGAATAATGTTTTTAAATGCATAAAATAAAATACATAGGATTAGGGGGGAAACCAATTATGCTAAAATATAGTTATTAAAAAAATATATTTTTAAAGTCCACAGCCTCAAGGCTAAGAATCCATGAACTAAATCCACCTTCTTATGTTGCAAACAAGGCAACTGAGGCCAAGAGAGGCAATATGATTTGGGTGCCATCCCAAAGTTAGTAGCAGAATTGGGGCTCGAATCCAAACATTTGTTCTCATGGCCAGCCCTGGGCACTTTTCCATTTTTTTTTCCTTTCTATCACAATTAAGGAATCCACACTGGCTTTCTAGGTCATTCTAGGACCCACATTTTGGAGAATAAGAAAGAGGGTGATAATATCATCCAGATGTTGGAAAGATGAGTCTGCTGCAGCTACTTAATTGCTATAATAATGAAAGGGGTCACTAAAGGAAAAGTGATTAAAGATTAAAGATTTTGATCAAAGCAGAAGGTAAGATTGAGTAGGTTAATGATACTGCTGGGGTCAGGATATTGAGAAACTCCAAGATCAGAAGGCCCTACTGTTTTGGAACCATGTGAACTAAATGAGGGACTGGAACAGTCTTTGTTGTTTGCGACATTTAATCTTATTTTTGCTTCTAGTCTCTTAAAACATTTTTATTGATACATTTTGACATGAAAGATACATCCCAACAAACACATGAAACTCCCCCAAAACACATTTCCTTGAAAACGGTGCAGCAAAGCCAACAAAAGAATTATTACAACTGGTGGTTACACCATTTTCTACTTTCATCATTTATTCAGAAGAAAGGAAGGCCATGTACTTGGGCCTTTAACAATCTTGTGTGAACATTGTATCTGACCTGAGTTTTGTTGCCTTTTAGTATTGCTTTCATATGCATCATCCTAGGCATGATGTATCTTGTCATTTGGACCAATTTGCAGCAACTCCAGTCCAGATTTAGCATCCTTGTTCTCTGGAGTCCATCCAACATCCAATTTGAACATGTTTTCAATCACCTTTACTGATTTTATGGGTGTGAGGAAATACCTCGGAGCCAGGGTGATAATTTTTCATTTTTCTTCTTGTTAGTGATTTTGAACAATTTTTTGGGCAGTCTATAGTTTGAATTCTTTTTCCAGCTGCTCCTGTATATGAGGGAATATCTCACTGAACTGATTTATATCAATCCCCTTAGAGGCTAGAAGTCAGACTTTTGTCACAGATGTTCAAAGCTAGGTTTTTCCTCAATCCCTCTTTTCTTCTTGTTCTAGTTGTGTTGATCATGTTTGTGCAAAACCTTTTGTTACATAGACTCAATCTTTTCTTTTTTTTTTTTTTTTAAGTGGAGACAAAAGTAGTTTATTCATGTATTTGATCAATATCCTTATCCTAACTGATGAATCAGTAAATCAATCAAGTCACCTCATTCTCTCTCTCTCTCTCTCTCTCTCTCTCTCTCTCTCTCTCTCTCTCTCTCTGTGATTATTTTCTGAAGACTCAATCTTTTCTCCTTTGTTCCTTGTGATAATCTCTATGCCACAGCTAGTTATGAATTTATAGTCTCACCACAGTTGGGAAAGATAAACAACTTTCTCTTCCCCCCTAAATTTCATGGTGTTATTTTTATATTTATAATGTTTATCTCTTTAGGGTTTATTGTTGTAAAAATGGTAAGACTGTAGATGAGAGGGAACCTGCTAGTTTTCTAAGGCATCCAGTTTCGTTAT
Source organism: Gracilinanus agilis (assembly GCF_016433145.1). Taxonomy (NCBI): domain Eukaryota; kingdom Metazoa; phylum Chordata; class Mammalia; order Didelphimorphia; family Didelphidae; genus Gracilinanus; species Gracilinanus agilis. Next base: position 556,811,672 of record NC_058130.1, on the reverse strand, counting down.
TAAAAACATAGCTCTAATTGTTGGGAAATATTTTCCTGACATGAAACCTAAATTTGTTTCTTTGCAGCATCTGCTCTTTTTTTCTATTTCTTCTCTTTGGGACTAAATACAATAATTATTATTTCTTGTTCATGTAAAGCATTTCAAATCCTCGAAAATAGTGATGATGATGTTCTCCCCTTCCCCAAGTCTTCTCTTCTCCTAGATAAATACCCCCAGTTCTTTCATGAGACATGTCCTCTAAGCAAGAGTGTGCTGGAAGGGCAGCTGGGTAGTTCAGTGGATAGCAAGCCAGAGACACTGGAGTTCTGGTTTCCAATCTGACTTCAGAGGTTTCCTAGTTGTGTGGCCCTGGGCAAGTTGCTTAACCCCAATTGCCTAATCCTTACCACTTTCTGCCTTGGAAATGATATTTAGTATTGATCCTAAAGCAGAAGGTATTTTTTTTTTAAAGAGTTTGCTGGAGTCAGCTCAAATTAGCCAGTGGGACAGGCTTGTTAAATTTTCAGTATGATTATTTAAGCCTCAGAAATCAACAGACACTATAAAATACGGCTTGATTTTATTGTTTTATTGATTGCGTAGACTTAAGAAAGTGAACAGAAATTGTTAACAATGCAGATTAAAATGAAAAGTGTATAAGCCTTGTATACATTTTTTTCCCTTTTAAAGAGCCAGTAGTTTCACATGTACCAGTGTACTCCTGCCTCCAAATTCTCTACTATTATGACTGCTCTTCTCTAGATTTTCTCCAGTTTATAAGTATCATTCCTTTTATGTAGTGCTTAGAACTGAACACAATATACTGGTTATGATTTAATAAGGGTGGAATATAACAAGATTATCACCTCTGAATGTAAACTCCTTGAAGGCAAAGATGGTTTTTGTTTTTGTATTTGTATCCCCAGCATGTAGCAGAGTAAGTACTTAATAAATTCTTTTTCACTTATTCATGATAATAACCGGTGATGGAGAGAAGGTAGAGCTGCCAAACTCTTTTATTACTTCTCTTTTTTTTTCAACAGGGAGAATGATCTTTTCACCGGAGGGAGGGAGGAAAACCCTAGACCTGATTCCCATCATGTTTTTATTATGTCATTAACCTTAAGCAGAATTTCCTTTCTTCAATCCTCCTCTTTTTCCAATATCACTTTTTTTAAACCCTTACCTTCTGTCTTAGAACTGATACTGTGTATTGGTTCCAAGGAATAAGAGCGGTAAGGGCTAGGCAATGGGGGTTAAGTGACTTGCCTAGGACCACACAGCTAGGAAGTGTCTGAGGCCAGATTTGAATGCAAGTTCTTTCGATTCCAAGACTGACACTCTATCCACTGTGCTACCTAGCTTCTCACCTAAAATAACTTAAAAAAAAAAAATAAAATCCTACCCCTTTTATTGTCCTTTTCCTTCCTAACCATCCTTAGCTCAGTCTGAGCTTTAGCACATCTGAAATGATTTTACCAAGACTGTGTTCCACTATGTCTATATATTCAATTACCTATTCACATTTTCATTTTCTTTATCTAGCCTCGAGATACCTTTTAGCTAAACCCACAGAAACTGAACAATTATGCCTCTCCTTGCTCTGCACCATTGTGGTTTGGGAGCCACGTTAAATTCTAGGAAACACTGATTTTTAATTAAGGGTGCTACACTCTCTGTTCTAACATTCATTGTCTCTTTAACAAGTACCTGCCTTGGGAATGAGGCAAATTATAATAAAAGTTAAGGATCAAAAGTCTAATGTGGTCTTCAAAGGGAGGGGAGAGTAAAAGATATCTAGGGTACTTTATGAATTACGGATGAGATAGGTGTTTTATTACTACACATAAAGAAATGCTAACCATAGAAAGAATTAGCATTCACTAACAGAACAATTATAAAATAATTCAGTAATTCAACTTATAACTACAGTTACAATCAACTGAGAGGTCAATTTTAATTATTTAATTAATTTAAAAAATTTTAAATTTAAATTAAATATTTAAGTCTTATCAGAACCCACTGCTGGCTAATTAGCCATTTTATACTTCATCTTGTCTTAGCATTGTTTGGACCACTCCAGGTTTGTGTCTGCTGATAAATCATCCAGAATCAGTCCACCCATCTTATTGGTGGCCTACCTTTCTGTTGTAGATGTGTTGCTGTTGCATCCCCAGCCCTGTGGATCTTTCAGGACTCACAAGGTCATCATCTGTCCTAGACACGCTCCTCCGTGAGATACATGCCCAGCCAAGATCAGGAAAGGACAAACACAAAAGAAGAAAAGGTGGCCATCTGCTCACGTCATCTCCTGCTGCAAGTGATAGTCAAATCTGTCTGGATACAGGTTCCCAGCTTACCTGGAACTGGACATTATCCAGTGTGTTATGGGATGTATGGATTGTACAGGGAAGACCAGCACCTCCGGTGTGAGGGCTTGCCAAGCCCTTTTCAGGGCTACTCATCCACCTTTGGTGCCTTCCTGTTACCCAACTCTCACCTGAGACTCTAAGAAACTGCAGCCATACTCCAGTAAAACCATCTCATCAGATGAGTTAAACCAGCTTAGGGTAACGGATAGGTGCCAAACTCATCAGGGACTTAGGGAGATGTTTACCTTAAGCAGATGAAGACTTCTACTGGTAAAATGGACAAAGGTGAAAAATTTGTTCCAACGGCCATGAAGGCAGCTGAAGCAGGCATTGTGGAGTGCTTAGAGTTCTCTCAGTCGTCAGAGACTCCAAGGTCATCCACTGCATCCCAGGCCATCACCAGCATCCTGACTTTTGTCTTGCCATTGGACTTCAATGACTCAGGAAGAGAAAGCGAGGCCGATGACTGTGCAACTCTGCCTCACTTAAAACCAATTTATGCAAGAGTCAAAAGACATTGCTCAGCAATGTCATTGGGGTCCTCTTCAAGGAGGAAGGACAACAACCAGCCATGATACATATATTAAATAAGATATATATTAAATCTCACAACAATAATGGTATATAAAATGTTATATATTATACAACATGACATTTATATATTTTATGTAATAAATTTATATTATTTTATATTAATATAAAACACATATATTACATAAGGCATTATGTTTAATATGTATAAAATTCTTTCCAAACTTTAAAGTTAAAAAACAATGCAAGTTGTTCTTACTACTATTATCTGATAATGGTGGGAATATATAGTCAATTTTATCCCATCTTTCTCTATTTAAATTTCTTTTAATTTTATATGTGTGTATGCATATATGTATATTTGTTTGTACATATATTTTAAATCCTTACCTTCTGCCTTAATACCAATTCCAAGACAAAACAGTGGATAGGGCTAGGCAATTGGGGTTAAATGACTTGCCCAGGGTCACACAATTCATAAGTATAGGCCAGATTTGAACCCAGTTCCTTCCTACTCCAGATTTGGCACTCTTATTACCTAGCTGCCTCCTTTTAATTATATTTAATTTTTAATTTAATTTAATTTAATAATTTCAACAAAATTTTATATAATTTTATATAATATTATATTATATATAATAAATTTAATTTAATTTAATAATTAAATATTTGATTTAATTATATTTTAGGAATATTTTTATATTTTAAATATATAATATATTATATACTTAGTATAATATTTAAGATTAAATAAAATATTTAAGAATATTTCAAATATATTTTAAAGAATCTACATACATTACAATGCAAGTCTGATCTTAAGAGTTAAAAGGACTCTTTTTGAGTCTGAGCTCTTAACACATTTCACTCTACCTCTCTGAGACTAGAATTTCTATTTTATAAACTATTAATAATCTTGACTTCCCAGGATTGCTGTGAGGAAGGCACTCTGTAATTACCAAAGTTCTCTATCAGTGTAAAGACCTTGGGAAAGGGGATAACTACTGGCCCAGCCAGATGTCGATACAGAGTTGACTCTGCTTTGTGTTGGGTAGAAATATTTCCCAGCTCTTTCCCACTCAACTAGTTCCAAGTACAATAAGCACTTAATAAATGTCAATGGAACTAAATTGAATAAGTTGAACTACATTATCTCAAACATCATTTTTGGCTTTAAATACTATAATTTTATGAGTCAAATTGGATAAAACATGAAATCTACTAAATGCAAAATATTCATCTACTTTGCCAAAAACACCATTGCCATACCTAGGTAAAAGTTATTTTTTTTTTTGTAAAAAAATCTTTATAATGAGGCAAATAATTTAGAAGAATGTTAAATCTTTAATTAAAATTTTTTACTAGTTTTATCATTTAAATCTGTCCTTCAAGGATGTGCAGTCAAAAGAAAATAATTGCTTTTTTAAAAAAGAGAAAGCTTTAAGGCAGAGACCAAATCTCAATTTCCAAAGTTTTGTGAGATCCAGAAAATATTAAGTCCTAGACAGTTCAAAAGGGCCAAC